>NC_140971.1:62807585-62867585 GCF_056783735.1 Eptatretus burgeri
GTCTTTGAGCAGGATATGTCAAAAAGTTGTGGACGGATTCAGACGAAACTTGGTGGATGAATGGGTATGTGACAAAGAATAAGCCGATTCGATTTTGGTTAAAGTCTCGGTGCAGATCCAGACTTTCAGTGGGATACAAATCCTAAACTATTGAGCCTGGTGGAGATATAGGACTATCGACTGCCCCTCGAGTTACTCATTTAATCACCGAGCAAAGACATCTCCCTGGCCTCATTCCCACCTATCTACATCCAACCATCAGCACTGCTTCCACTCGCCCCAACCACAACACCACCCTACCCTCACCACTACCTGCGCTCACCACACATTTGCCACTGTCTGCACTCCTCTGACTTTATACACTATTTTCATTCACCCCACCTTCACCGTCTGCATTCACCATACTTTCATCAGTGTACCATATGCACTCACCACAGCCAATCTCTTCTGTAGACTCCCTCCACACACATCACCAACTTTTGTCTCAAAATTGTTCATACTCCATTACCTCCTGTAAAGTAGCTATCCATTTCTTTGTAGTATTTATGACAATCTTCAGGTGTGCCATTCCAACACATTTTCTCCATGTATTTCCAAAGCAATACAATACCCCACTAATCCACTACTACAATCTTAAGCAACAACAAATACACCAAACCTTACACAAAATCCCTATTGCAAATACTAAAAACAACAAAAATAACCACTTATGTACATTGACCAACCAATTCGAAATCTCACAATATTTAGCAAGGGTATTTTGGCCTGATGAAGTCCACTGTGGTTGAAACTGCCTGAAATGAGCTTTCCTTGTGCCTGATTGTTTGGCAGAGTAAAAAATTGTCAGAGTATATCTTCGGACAATTTGGTGGGATGTGCCTTTTATTTTCATGATGAGAGGTATATGCCCTCTGCTGGTTATGGCAGGAATGTAGAATTTGAAGATGTCATCTTCAGCAAATTTGTGATGCAACGCTAATGAAGGAGCAAGACACCATGTCCTTTCATATTTCCTGCCATGCTTCAAGGAACCATTGTCATGTCTGCCACAGTCGAGCTCATCTCAGTTGTCCAGTTGCTGTTATCGTCTGATGTCTCTCAGCCCTCCATTCCACTTCCCAATAAACGCAAGGTTTTTACAAGTTTTATTCACGTAATTTACAAACGAGTGACTATCTTGATTCTTGACCAACATATCATTTTTCCAGCCAGTCGATCTTGGCAGTACCTGAAAGGAGACAGTGGAGTTCTATTTTGACCACTTTAGTTGATGTCGTTCTGATATGTTTCAAACGAGTTGGCTTAACCTGCACTTCCGCACAGATGTATCATGGCTCATCCTCTCCCCCAGCTAACACCAATAGATGGACGATGAGCCGACATTGTGCCAATGTGCTGGAGGAGATGAGGCAACAGAGACTTCTGGTACAGGATCACAAGCTCTTTCTTTGTTCTCCATCATCACAATTATACCATAGCATCATCATCGTCATCATAACATGTTTTCAGAAGCATCATGTACACCTTAACATTGATATATATATATATATATATATATATATATATATATATATATATATATATATATATATATATATATATATATATATATATATATATATATATATATATATATATATATATATATATATATATATATATATATATATATATATATATATGTATATATATATATATGTATATATATATATGTATATATATATATATATATATATATATATATATATATATGTATATATATATGTATGTATATATGTATATATATATATATACATACATATATATATATACATATATATATATATATATATATATATATACATATATATACATATACATATATATATATACATATACATATATATATATACATATATACATATATACATATATATATATATACACATATACATATATATACATATATATATATATATATATATATACATATATACATATATATACATATATATATATATATACATATATATATATATATATATATATATATATATATATACATATATATATATATATATATATATATATATATATATATATATATATATATATATATATATATATATATATATATACATATATACACAGGGTGTCCCAAAAAATATACAACTTTTCATCTGCAAAGAGGATGGTCATAACATATATATTTAAAAAAAAGATATATGGCTGGATAGAACGCTGAAAGGTTGAAGTTTATTGTACCAATGTCAAAATTGCCACCAAAGTTTAAATTTTGGTATATAATCGTCGTTTTCTTTTAGACCACATGTTCAATGTAGGCTCCACAGTCCACATTGTCCGATCACTGCCTGCAAACGCGTTGTCATGTTCTCCATCACTTTGGGAAACGTTTCGTGAGGAATGTTCTGGATTTCTCGGTGGATGTTTTCCTTCAGCTGATCAAGAGTCTGAGACCTAGGGTTTCCATAGATCCTTGAGATACCCCCACAGAAGAAGTCTGGAGGAGTAAGTTCAGGGGAATATGGTGGCCACTCAACGTCTTCGTAGAGGGAGATAAAGTGGCCCTCAAAATGTTGGTTGAGAAAACCCCTTGTTTCCCTGGCTGTATGGGGCGGTGCCACATCCTGCTGGAACCACTGGGTTCTCATCTGGATCAGGTTGTTTCTCCTACAGGCCTGAGCACGTAGCTCAGGCAGATAGAATTCCTGAATCATTTCACGATAGTTCCTCTGGTTTACCGTGCAAGTGCGTCCCTGATCATCTTCAAAGAAGTATGGACCAATTATCCCATACCAACCAACCGCCACCCACATTGTGACGTTGAGAACAGATCGAGGCACCAGTTCAGTTGATGCATTACCAGGATTTTCAGTTCCCCAGTACCGAAAGTTTTGCTTGTTTACCTCCCCGGACAAGTGAGCATGGCATTCGTCCGTCATGTGAAGTTTTTTGAGGAAGTCTGCATCTTCCTCCAACTTTCCTGAGAACCAATTTGCAAAGTCTAGTCGTTTGCGTTTCTGTTGATCAGTAAGCACAGTTTCCGTTTGAATTTTATATGGAAAGGCATGAATGTCTTGGTGAAGGATCCTCTGAACGGTGCTCTTATGAATGTTTGTCTTTGAAGAAAGTCGTCGAATCTATTTTTTTGGACTCTGAACGACCGCCTGTCTCACCATTTCCACATTTTCTTCACTACGATCTGTCCTCTTCCGACCACTGTGACCCTTGTGAAGGTCACAGATGGTTCCCACCTTGGTAAACTTTGCGATGTGCACTTTATTGTCCGAAAGTTTGGTGCATGGTGCAAGTGGATACTGAAATGTCTCGAGTGAAGATGTTGCACCTGTATAACACTTTTCGTCTGGTGCCAAAGTTCAACAATTTTCGTCCGTTGTTGTACGGTCAGTCTTGGCATTTTTCTGGTGCTTGCTTGGTATCAAAATAAACTTCAGGGTCTCTGCAACGAGAAATGAAGCATGAGTGACAAAATTACTGCTTTTTTTAGGATCAAACGAAGCATTTTAAAATTGTATATTTTTTTGGGACACCATATATATATATATATCTATATATGTATATGTATATATATACAAGCCGGTAGGCGGATATGGGTTGGCGCCTACCCAATAGAACCTGACGTGATGGGCCTGTTCGATGGGGAATGACCTGAGGATTAAGCACAAGAAAATTCATGATTCGAGCTTCAAGGGTTAATGCTGCAGATTGTTTTTTTTCGTTAAAATACCCGCACATTTAGAGGTTTTTCGGCCGTTGCTAGGCAACGGAGGGGTCCATTGCAACGGTTCTTTCTCACACATAACTAGGACACACCATGAACCTACCATACCAGTTTCATGTATATCTGACTCATAGTCTCTGAGATATAACGAACTTCGTTTTTTTATTGTTTTCGACCAGGGTTCATTCAAAGTCTATCTTCTCCGACAGTTCTCATAGGATCTGGCTGTAAATTTTGGACAATATGGCTGAATGTACTGCCCACAGTCGCTCGTGGCCCGATTTTTGATTTTCGAAAAAATAATTTTTTTATAATTTTTCAAAAATTTCAGTCCCGTTGCTAGGCAACAGTGGTGTCCATAGCAACGGTTCTCATTTGCACACAACTAGGTAATGGTATGAACCTACCAAGCAAGTTTCATCGAAATCGCCATTGTATTAACGGAGCACTGGACCGAACAGACAGACAGACAGACAAATATATCGACGGAAAAACTGATAATAAGGGTGGAACAAATTTCAAAAAAAAAAAAAACTATTTTTTTTTTTCAACTGGATCGACTACCCAATATATATATATATATATATATATATATATATATATATATATATATATATATATATATTCAAGTTCTGCCTCCATATGGGTTGACAGGATGGTATAGAGATGTGCACACTCCAGTGTTTCACATGCAGGGCGTTTCATCAATGTGTGTGCAATCCCTCGGATGGACGTTGAGCTGAGCATCCCATCTGCCAGAATTAGTTGGTGGACATTACAGATCCAACGGTGTCCTTCGCGAAGAGCAGGTGAGCTATCACCTGCACCACAAACAATTTACAATTTCCTGTCGAATGTCAGGGCTGACCAGCTGGTTCACGAAAAACGTGGGGAAAGTTTTCCCTGGCCAACCCCACATAACAAGAACGTGGGAATAATTCTGGCTGTTAAAGAAGAAGAAAGAGAAAAGGTTTGCCTCCATACGCTTATTTTGGAGTAAACAACTTATTACCATATCACTCGCAGATTAAAACGCAAAATTCTGTTCCATGTGCCAGATATTAAATAAATCAATGATTTCTATTTATTCCACCTTTCATGAATGAAGTTTGTTTCATGAGCCTTGATCTCTGCATGGAAAAATAAAATCAGAATAGTAAAAACTAGACTCGTCTTCACAGCCTGATAGTGAGATCTCCTGTCATTTTTCTTTTTCTCCAGGGTCTCAGGCTCATGGAGGGATCTATAACACAAACCCCACAGACACATGTCGACAAATTCATGATAACAATGGACTTGACCTCAGACGAACACGGCCACTGAGCTTGGGGGAACTGATGTGGGAAGTGACGTCACTTCCAGAGCACTGGTTAGCGGGGACCTTTCTCTCCAGACTCAGCAGAGTAATTAAGGAGGAATTTCCTCCTCCCCACAGACACCAACCTATGGGGTTTAAATGCTGAGCATCAAGCAAGGTATCAACCGTACCCCAATTAAAGTCTTTGGTATGACTCAGACAGGGTTGGAATCCAACCGCTGACTTCTCAAACTCAGAGCGATAGCTCTAATCATTATGCCATTGAGTTTGAATTTAGAAAGGGAAGCATTGTGGGTAAATATCTTGTCATATGTTCATCTGTCCATGAATCGAACAATTATTGCAAGGTATGGTACGTATAAATGTACAAACTCATTTGTGAGGATTTTTTTCATGGAAGTCTCGAGGTTCTCCAAATGCAAGGTCCTCTCATAAAAAAGGTGATTACAGATACACACTACCTATCATGTGACTAAATCAATGAACATTTCAATGACCCCCAGTAGGAATTCCTCACTCACCCCAATTCCAGGGATGAGTCCAAAGTGTCCGCAAGACTTAAATAGCTCACGCAGTTTTTCTTTTCAAAATAACCATGTTGACCCAGTGCCTTTGGAGACACTGGTTTGGGGACCATCTTAAATTAGTGCAATCCAGCTCAAGTAAGGCCCAGGGAGAGGGGGAATGGTGTTAATTGGGTGAATGTGAGCAACACAGTGACGTCAGTCACACGACTCAATCCGTTTGGAGATGCAGCACTTGCTGCTGGCTCTCCGTGGAGAGTCATCTCCTCAATGCCTTGGCTTCCCTATACGACATTGGCTTCACGTTATCTATAACTTCATGACCTCAGCAGCAAAATCTGTGCAAACTCAAGATATTTCTGTCTTTGAGAAACATTTCAATGAAACATCAATGAAGGGCTATTTTTTTTAACGATTATGGGGTTGGCTGGAAGACCGGGCACCTGTTCCCTATGTGAGTCCAGTGGATGAATAATCCTAAAAGAATTACATTTGCAAGATAGGCCAAACCCATTACGCATCACGTGATTTGAATTGGACAACGTCGTTAAGTAAAGTGAGTGATAACTATCATATTGTTTTTTCTTGACGTCCCCACCCTGTTCATCACACTCATCCTTGACCAGGTGAAGTCAGTGACTGAATGTGTGAATCATAAAACAAAAATGGATCCTTTTGAGACTTCATGACGAAGTATGTGGTATTGTCTGGGAAAGGGGATTTCAACAGGATGGAAAGCTTGACCATTAAGACTGGTTGTTGAAAACATTTCCTACTGAAGAGAAATTATCAAGAGATCCATCATATATTGTTGATTACCGAACAATCTGTTAGATTCTCTTTCTGCGATCATGAGTTGGGCTCACCTGATATGACAGAGACCAACCCGAAAATTAGACCCAAGAATGACTAGATCCGATCGTTATCAAATCTCACTTCAGATGCCCACATTAAGAGGCAGCAAATGTTAACTTGACATGATGGTGAGGAGGTGGCACCCTTGCCTTCGAGCAGTTGACATTTTCTGATGAGGCAACTTCTACATCAGTCATAGAGTCAACCATCAAAATTACCACGAACAGTTCCCGAGCTCTGCCGATTAAATCTTTCACAGATCACTTTGTACCAACAAGACTCCCTGCCACTATACTTCGAATATGCATCGGTTCTTGAATGATGTCTTCCTGGACAAGTGGATTGGTAGACGTGGACTAATTGCTTGGCCACCTCGTTCGTCTGACCTGTCCCCCTTCAACTACATTTTATGGGGCTATGTAAAACCGTTGTATACGAATCAAAACCACATTATTTGGATGAACTTAGGGCTAAAATCACAAATGCAATTCATGAAATTATTCATGAGCAACTGGATAATGTTTTTAACAAGATAGAAAATTGGATTGGACGATGTATTGAGAAAGATGGCGGTTTTGTTGAGGCCCAAAAAATTGAACTATAAGTGAAAAGTTAATGAATTATACTTTCATGCACCAATTATAGTTAGTTTATTTCATGTGTACATCAAAGGTTATAAAAGTTCAAAGATGCACAAGGACTTTGTAGAAACCCTGTATATATGCACACAATATGCTGTACCAGTGGGGTATGCTTACACATTGTAAGCAATAACAAACCGTGCTTCCCCATTGTCTTTGGTCACTCACCTGAATTTGATTTTTCATTGATTTATATTTCCATTTACGGATGGTTTCTGATGGGTCTGTGATTTTTCCTGCTGTATCTGCTTCGGTGTCCGTCGGCACACAAAATTTCAGCTTTCTACGTCACCCGGAAAGTACCGATTTTTAATATCAGTCAGTCAGTGGTGAGAATGACCTTTTTATTTGATATATACAAATACAGCAAGTGGACATAAAAGAATGGAAACACCTGGGTAAATGAGGGATAAGAAGCAACGGCTTCTACACAGGTGTGACCGGTGTTACCTTGAGCAAATAACATCTCAGCGTGCTGAGGTTATGTCTGGTGGTGGCTTAGTGGTTAGGGTGGTGGGCTTGGGATCCTGGGGTCCTGAGTTCAAATCTTGCTCAGCTGTTGAATTAATACCAGGTGGGCTTGACTCAGCCTGTTATCCTTCCGAGGTTGGCAAAATGAGTACCAGCTTGCTGGGATGACTGAGACATTCGAGTATTCTGTGTCGGAGTGGTGACCTGTCCAGGATTGTGCCCAATAGCCCAGGAGACTGCTTTGGCAGCACTGATGCTCCATATAGAGTATAGTCATGAAGGATGGACGGATGCTGAGTTACCTTGAGTTTCCTGGAGGGCTGGCATGGCAGAAAGATTGTGTGGACCACATTGTATCCCATCTAATATTTAACAGATGAAACCAGCAAATTACATGAAACAGAAGGATATTTAATAAGCAATTTATTAATCCCCACTGTCTACTTTTCAAACATGAACACCACTTAATAACATTCCATCACAACGATGTTAAGAGAACCACTCAATGATTTTAAAATTCCCCAAAGTTACACATGACAGGTGCACATGACATGAAGTTTTGAACCAACTCCTGACTTTCAAGTTGGCAACTTATCTCATGTACCCAGTTCTTAATAATTAGACCCCAGCAAGGCACTAATTTCTGTTAAAGTCAGATGCGTTCATGTTCGAAGGAGGCTCTGTTGTCCCGATAAGTGCACAAGTGTGCACAAAGTGATATCCGACTGGCCAGTGTCGTTGCGAGTTCCCAGAGGGTGATGTTCGTACCACCGAAGCAAGCAGATGAACCCGAGTCCACAACTCGTTGTTGAAGAACACACTGTACCCAGCAGTGTCGAGGAATGAGGAATAAGGAACTCGCTTTGGGCTATTGCTATATGCCCAGAGTGGATTCGTATGCTTTGATGTCGGCTCTGTGACACCAGCAGGATAATGTCGGTTCTTTGAAAACCCAACCGTCCAGCAGATAAAACTGACCAGCATCCGCAACGATGCAGCTGGTTTGAAAGTCGGGTTTGTGGTCAACATGCAACACTCTCAGTCGAGTGTGCATGCAACCCTCTCAGTACCTACTTTGCTGTTGATCCCAGTCTGTCAAATGTCAAAAGAATACCCGTGGCCCAGTGGGGACGTAATTGAGCAGGTAAAGGGAAAGAGGCAGGGCAGGCTGATGGCTTGTTCAGATTAAATGTTCTCCTTACAAAACACGCACACATGAGCATTGCAACTCAAGCCATGGGAGAAGGTGGGGTGAATCTGCTTTGTGAAAGCCGGAAATCAGCTTCACCATGGAAGCCAACAGGCATGGCATGGGTCACATCGGCTGTCACGCAGATTGAGAGTTAACAGCTGCTCACGGGGAGAAACGTTAACGCCTGAGAGTGACAGTTATGCTCAGTGCAGAGGGAGCTTTGGAAGAACGGCTGTCGTGCAATAAAAAAAGAACACCTGAGATTGGCAGAGTCTTTGAGTGTGTAGAGCTGAGTGGGTCAGAGCTATGAACGCTTGAGAATGGGAGAAAGAGCCTGAGGAGGTCGACAGAGAGTGATAGCTTCGACAGTACGTGCAGAGCTGCAGATAAAGAGTCTGGCCATTTATTGCTCTGCTCATACAGAGCCCTCCAGCTGTGTGATTGGTTAATCCACATCATATGGTCTCCATGGAACCATTTTGCCTCCCAAGCAAGTTACTTCTGGGTTCATGTTCGAACAGAAGTGGCATTTTATGCAATATTTCGCTAGATTTTGGTGGGATTATGGTATGCTGTGTGGCATGGCGATGCTCTGTTCGGCCAGGTCAAGGCTAAATAATGCACACGTTCCCTCTGCCAAGATTTTGGATGATCTAGCTTCGGACATCAATATCCCCATTTGCCAAAATATCCAAAATAAACTGCTCACAAAATTTTTCAATGTCTGACAATATTTCTGCTCGGGGAAAGAAACACAATCACAAGAGTGAATGAGATGTCACGAAGAGAGAAATTGGCAGAAAAAGGATGACAATGTGATTGTTAGTCTCGAATTTGAAATAATCGTATGGATGTTTTTTTTCGATACTTTTGAAAGCAAGGCTCGCATCGTTCTTTCGTGTTTCAATAACAATTTGAATGATGTATGGTAACTTCATATTGTTGTAAAACAACCACCGTAAAACTCATCGGATGTGCACATGACTCTGATGATGCGAGTTAAATGCAATGTATTTGGCTCAAATGTTCCAATCATTCATTGTCTCTTTTGTTCATTTTTGCATTGGACTCGAAATTTCCTGCTTGTACTACATCCTGTCTCGTTGAATATAATATTCACGAGCAGGAACCAGTGGAAATTCCATGGAATGCAAAACATGACTGCAAGCCCTCAACTCCCCCCGCACCCCTCTCAAAAGCCCCAAGTACTCAACGTCCACCTCCCAAAACCATGTCCTCAGTTACCCCCTCCCAACCCAGAGGCATCAATCCTCTCCCCACTCCAAGACTTCAAACCCCCTTCCCACCTGTCAATCTCACAATTCAAAACCAGAAAGGATATACGTGACATTAACAACCCAAATCCAAATTAACTTCTTCCTGATATATATACATATATATATATATATATATATATATATATATATATATATATATATATATATATATATATATATATATATATATATATATATATATATATATGGAGGGTAAATATTCTGATTCTGGTTCACTTTCCCCCATGTTAAGTGAATGGGGATTCTCAGCAATTCATATATTTTTCCCTAAAAAATAAACCTCCTTTCAGAAGTTTCAGGGTTTCAGAAGGTGGAACAGAGCCCTTCCAGGTCTCCAAATATCCACCTTCTTCATGTGTATGTGTGTGTTTCTATGATATGATATGATATGATATGATATATATATATATATATATATATATATATATATATATATATATATATATATATATATATATATATATGTCGAAGCATGTGGAGTGTGATGAGCACTCCCCCAATCTCCATGGGACATAGTCCTACAACAACGCGTCACCTCCAACCCAGAGACCTTAGCCCAGCAACTCTGTCAAACATTACATGGCCAACATAAATTAAACATCAAACAGAGCCGCCTACCCAGATTTCGGGCTTGCTTGCCCTCATCCAATAAATACTTAAACAATGATGACCACATTCGTCGTTTATACATCAGACGCACCTCCTGACCGTTATGGTGAGCATCGCTGTAGATTAGATCTTACATGTTAAATCCGCAAAGAGCAAGCATCCGTCTGCCACCCAGACGATTGTTTTATAGGTTTTAGGCTAAATCCAATAGGGTTGCCAAACCATGTGACCTATGATGTCATATGTGTGACCCTTTTGTTCCTCATGGATAGGCGGTCATATATGTAAAGTTTCGCCGCAATCTTTTCAGCCATTTCAGAGAAGATTTTTGAAGGTTTAAAAAAAAATATATATATATATTGTTGTGGTTACCAGATTCGCAAACCACCATTCAGGTCCCTTAGGTGAGGTATCTCGGTAAGTACATGTGTAGTTAGGCCCAAACCCGTTGTCTAGTGGGAATACATGTCATTTATACGTGCTGCGACTCTTCAGGATAGCCGTTTTTCTTTTACTATCTTTATTTTGGACCAACCGCCATGATCACAACCACAACATCAACCACCGACCACAACCACCGCTTCACCACAACCGCCACGACCTTCACGCACACCTCACAACCGTAGCATCGCCACCGTTCTTGCCCCGCTGTGGGTACCGGTGTTGGACTCATGCAGAACGCGCGTCGAACAGCGTGTACAAAATCACGGATTTTCTGCTTCAAAAACGGATCAAAAACGACACACGCCCACTTTTTGCCGTCCAATCGGTGAGCGAGGGGCGATTTGGCCCCGCCTCCAGAACGATCGATATATGCAAATTTGTGGATCAAAAAGCCTTCACGCCCACTTTTTCTCGGGCCAATGGGGAGCGAGGTGAAAGGTCAAAGGGAGGGGGTCAAAGGCGAAGTTACGGGGGGATAAAAGGACGGTGTTCGTCAGTCAGAGTTGGTCGGAGAGTCAGCAGAACGAGAACGAGGAGTCGGAACGAGGGAGTCAGCAGAACGAGAACGAGGAGTCGGAACGAGGGAGTCAGCAGAACGAGAACGAGGAGTCGGAACGAGAGAGTCAGCAGAACGAGGGTCGGAGAGTCAAGAAGAGGAGAGTCGGAAGCAGAGGGTCAAGACTTCGCGGGCGGTGGAGCTGCTCGTCGTGTGCGTTGGAGTCGGAACGGAGGGGACGGAGCTGTGGAAAGGCGGCGACACCAGACGAGGGGGTGCTCGCGTCGTGCAGGAAGCTGCACCCGAGGGAGGCCGACAGCGCGACCTGGCCGAGGTGGAGACGCTCGTCGCACATAATAAAGATCCTCTATACCCCGAGCATCAGCAACCCCCTCCTGTTTCCCCCCGCGCTGAGATAGTGCGACCAAGGGGGCCCCGTTCCCACCCCCTGCCAGGCACTGTCCACGAGGCCCGCGGAGAGAGGCGCCATCGCCGCTCCGCGTCTCATCACCAGACGGGTAGGCCCGACCCGGTCTCGGCCTCAGGCCTACCTCATTCTTGGGGGATTTCTTTTCCTTGGTTTTGGGTATGTGTTGTCGGCGCCGTCTGTGAAGTAGAATTGTATAAGTGTTGCCGTGTGCTCGGTAGTCGGTATTAGCTCTGCACTGTGTTTTCACTTTTATATTTGCTTTTTGTGTAAATGGAATTGTGTTTTCTTTTTTTTTTGTGTGCATTTGGTGGAATTGTATTTGTGTGCTTTCCGTTCGTCGCGAATAAATGTGCTTTATTGTTGAACTGTTCTCCCGCTTCGCTTCGTCTTTTCCTCCATTGAATCCCCATCTTGCTTCACGTAAAGGGTTGGTAGTGGGCTGAGTACGCCCGATAATTAATCGAACCGTCGAGGTCGACGATATCACCGCTCGGTTATTCTGATAGTACGGAACGGGTCGCTTAAGTGGCCCGTGTCCGAAGTCGACCTGCGGCGAGGTGCGATCGCCCGGTCTACCCTCCGCGTGGGTACTTAGGTAGTTCGAATTTGGCGAGCAACCCTATCCCTCGCGGGGGCTGATTGGCTCGATCGCGGTGAGACCGAAAGGTCCACCCGTGACTGGTTCCC
Source organism: Eptatretus burgeri (assembly GCF_056783735.1). Lineage (NCBI taxonomy): Eukaryota > Metazoa > Chordata > Myxini > Myxiniformes > Myxinidae > Eptatretus > Eptatretus burgeri. The sequence continues at coordinate 62,820,293 of NC_140971.1, forward strand.
GGCGTTAGTCCGAGAGGGTCACGACTGGATTGTCCGTCCGGTGGGCGACGTGCTGCGATTCGAGTTACGTGGCCGTCGCACGCCGGCGGGCGCGAAATCCGCAACACTGGTGTCAGGTCGTGCGATACAAATCCATCGCCCTCCTCGCGGCACTGGTATCGGAGAACAGGAAAACGGGCTCTCCTGTCTCCAATTAAATTCACGGGAATCGGTCCAGGGGTGAGAGAAGCGACCCCCGATTCCCTCCAAATTACGAGCGATTCAAATTAACCCTTCACGAGAAGCAAGATGGCGTCTCAAGGCGAGCGGGAGCCGGGGGTATTAGAAATGTATATGTGTAATAATGTAGAGTCCATGGTCCAGGATGGAATCCCCGAGCAGGAAATGTTGATTGTGCAGGAACACGGACTCGCCCAACTGAACCCAGAACCTGAAATGGGTGCGGCAGCGGCCGCAGTGTATGACACCTTCCCCCCCCCTCTCCACCAAGACCCTTCTCCAACCCTTGCCGAAACGGCTCAGCTGAGTGCATCCAACATGGCCCAGCTATGCGCCATGCTGGCGGCAATGAACAAACAAATGAATGAAGTGAAAACGACGATGGATACAAATACAAATGAAATGAAAAACGAAATGAAAGGCATGAACGAAAAGATGGATACAAATACAAATGAAGTGAAAACGACGATGGATGCGAATACACAGCAAATGAGGGAAGAGATGAAAGAACTACGGGGTGAGACGCAGAACATGGGCCGATGCCTGCAGGCGGGCATGAAGGCCGTGAGCAGGGAACTTAAAATGGCGACTCCACGTGTCGGAACGAACGAGCTGGAAGGGGGTGCAACGGCTGACAGGCCCGCGGTGGAGGCGGGTGAAAAAATAATTCGTGGAACGTGTTGGGCGAGGGTCGTGACGATGACCGAAAGGGAAAAATTAAATGGGGAGACCAAAACGTGTGAGACGAGACACGAGGTGACGACAACAGAAATAATAGTTGAGACAAGGGAGGTAAAGGGTGAAGAGTTGGCAGAGACACGGGAGATGGGAACGATAGAGGGAAGACTACACGATGAAGACGGGGTAAGTGACGCACACACACACACGGAGGTAGTGGAGGATAATGGGGGTGAGCTGGCGGACTGGGTAGAGACCCAGTGCGAGCACCTGGATGGCCTCCTCCAGGAACGAGGGGAAGGAGTATGCCCCCTTGAGGCGAGTCACGACCAGGTGAGTTCGGTCGTGCTTTGCGAGGTTGAGGGGACGAGTGCTGTGGACAGGTGCACGGAGAGCTTGGGGGGTATAGAGGCCCCGGAGACCCTTGTGGGGACACGAATCCCCAGTGTGGTTGTCCCTGTGTGTGTGGTGCAAGGCGTGAGTGCGTCCCCGTGTGTGGAAGCGACCCCGTGTGTGAGTGGTGTGGTGGCGATGGTGCCAGAGTGCGTGCTTCCCAGCACGCCGGGTGTGGATGGGGCACCGTGTGTGAGTGAGGCCGTGTGTGTGAGTGAAACGGCCAGTATGAGTGAGGCACCACGTGTGAGTGGTGTGGTGGCGATGGTGCCGGAGTACGTGCTTCCCAGCCCCGCGTGTGTGGGTGAGGAACCGTGTGTGAGTGAGGCACGGAGTATGGATGAGGCACCACAGGTGAGTGCCCCCGCGCGAGTGAATGGAGCACCACGTGTGAGTAGTATGGTTTGTGTGAGTAGTGAGGCACGCGTGAGTGAACGGCCGTGTGCAAGGTCGCTGTGTGCCAGGGAGACCGTGTGTGTGAGAGAGCGGTATGAGAGGGAGATGTCGGTTGGCATGCGGGAGCACGCAGCCGCATCTCCCGGTGTGAATGTGATGGTGTGGACTGTGTGCGTCGTAACACGCAGGTATGCGTGTGTTGAATGGAGGCGACGACGGAGACATGGGAGGAACGAAAGCCGAGTAGCGGCTGTAGTTGTTTCGAGGACCGTGCCGGGTTCACCCAGCCGCGAGCACGAGGTTCGTGCTGTGCAACGCACGAGACCACCACGTGCTCGCTTGCGAGAGTGAAGTCCCGGTCCGGAAACGCACGCGGTGGATTTGCCGATCCCGCGGACGGACAAAGTTTAGGCAGGTAAATGGATTTGGACCGGACGGGTTCTCCACGCGATCGTGTGTGTTAAGCTCCAACGGGCAAAGCACATGTGTTCACGTGGGGAACCCCTCGAGACGTGTGGCTTGTGTTTTTTTTTTATGCGCACGGTGACGTCATGGCTGCACGTGGGGTTGGAATCCGGCAGGAGGGGTATCTCTGCCGGATGGTCCCGTCCATGGAGGGACGAGGAACACGTGCAGCTGCATGACGTCACGGGCAGTTGCAAGGTGCAAAGAGCGCGAGTTGCCGCGCAGGTGCTGCGCATGGAAAAAAAAAAAAAAAAAGCAAGCCTCACTTTCGGGTGTACAGGATTCCTGGGCAAGGGGTGAAAGACCCCCTTACCCGGGGCACAGGATGAAAACTAGTTAGGGGGAAGGGTTAGCTTAGTTAGACCGACTCCATGGGGCAGGGGTAAGTCCTCATGGAGTCCGTGGAATGGATTAGGTAGAGGGATTTAGTGAGCTTTAGGTTGGGAAATAAAATGGGATTATTAGGAGACAGTGACAGACTTTGGATGTGTAGAGGGGACGTAGTTTAGCTACGTAGTGTTAAAAGGAGCGTGCTGTAGTTTAAGGGACGACGTGGGAGCACGAGTTAGTTAGGGGATGTAGTTAGGAGGATGGCAGAGTTCAGCGGTGTGTGTGTTGAAGAGTTGGTGAGTTGTGAGGTGAGTACTTGGTGAGTGAGTGAGGCCAGCGGGTCTGTGTGTGTGGAGTGAATGGGGAATGCATGGTGCGATGAGTGATTGGGGGGGAGGAGTGACTCCCGCCCAAGGGACCCCCGGGGTCAGTGTAGAGTGAGTTTGCTGGGTTAGTCAAATTGAAAAATGGAGGTTGTTTTGTTGTTGGTGGGAAAGTAGGCTCGAGACCCATTTGGAGGGGTGCAGGAGCCCTGTTGACGGGCTTGGGAGCGTGGCTGCGAAAGGTGAGTATCGCTGAGTGGGTACCCCGGGCACCAGGCTAGTCGGCCGCGGTAGGCCATGGGCCCATGGGGGGCCGGGATAGAGTCGTGGGCACGGGTGCGCCTGCTTGGTGCGGGGGCCCGGGGCGCCATTAGCCGCGTGGGCAGTGTTGTGGGCAAGGGTGACCCTCGGAAAGGGGCCTGGGAAGCCAGCCTGCCACGTGTGCGTTTCAGGGGAGGTGCCATGGGGGGCACTCCCCGGTGTTAGGGAGCTGGTAGGCTCGGAGGCAGTGTAGTGCCCGGGGGTGCCATAGCGGGAGATTCGGCAGAGGGTCGTGCCTGCCAGAGAGAGCCACGTGTCCCAGCCAGGAGACCGTGTGAGGGCACGGAGAGAAAATTGGGGGGCGAGGCCCGAAATTGTAAGGACACCAACACAGGCGACGGGAATCTGGGTTGTTAGAACCAATAGTTTAAGCGAGAGGCGCTTGTTGAAAGCCCCGGGTTAGTTTAACAGTTAAATGGTTAGGGTAGATTAGGAGATGTACCCCTCCGCACCATCCATCCCCTCGCTCTCGTTGTGGGCCGCTGGACCCACTTTGGTTATAGATCGCCGAACTCTGGGGAGGCCATTCTGAGGCTTGAGTTGGGCCTCGACACAGGACGTTAGCTCTCCCTTATTCCCCTCCGGGAAGGGAACGTAGGGGTTGGGAGTAGGCTGGGTGACAGGATAGGTTAGCCGAACAAAGACGATAAAGGGGGTTAGGGGACGATTTATAGAGGGGAAGTAAAAATAAAAACAACAAAAAAATAAGTTGGGGCTAAATTGGGGTTTGACAAATTAAGGGAGTGGGTATGTACAGTGACAGGCAAAGGCGATAGGTTGGGAGGGAGACAGGTAGGTAGGTCCGAGCCCGCCCTCCAAGTGGCCAGCACCACCGCACTCCCTCCACCAACCTCCACTGAACGGCAAAGGCTGGCCAGCTTCATCGGCTGGCTGTTTTTCTTCAAGGCCGGTGCCGGCCAACTTCATCGGCAGCTGTTGTTTTGCTGCAAGGCCTGTGCCATCGGCTGGTCGGGTTTTGCTTCAAGGCCTGTGCCGGCCAGTTCATCTGCCGGCTGTGTTTGCCTGCAGCGGCCTTCTTCTGCGGGCTGTGTTTGCCTGCTGCCTTTGCCATGCCATGCCACTGCCCACGTTCACCAGCCCCGTTCAATTTTTGCTTTGCCCCCCCTGTTCATTTCCATGTGCGCCAGGATCCGCAAGGCAACAGTTTGCAAGCTGCAAGAACTGCCCTGTTGGCAGCGACAACACGGGCCTGCAGTGGCGGCCCGTGCACCGTGTTTGTGTTCATGCATCCATTCGTTGTGCTCATTGCGTGTGCCACTTGAGCTGGCACGGAGACTGCGTTTGTGCAGCCCAAGCACCGTTGTGGTTCACTGCGTTCAGTTCAAAAGGGAAGGCCTTGGACTGCGTGTGAGCAGCCAGCCACGTTCCCTGTCACCTGCATTGTTTGAGCCAGAGACTGCATGCGGGCAGCCTGGCTCCCTGCTAACTGCTTTCTTTTTGCAGAGTTCAATGATCCTGGGCCATGGTTTAGTGTAAAATTTGTAAGTTAAGGTTAAGATGTACTGTAAATATGAGTGCGCCCCTGGCATGTATGTCTTAGCGCCGGCAATTTTATTTAAGTCGTCCGTGTGAGTGAGTTTGTTTAGGTAGTTACGCAGCCCTCAGGTTATTTATTTTGGGGACACGAATACCATGAATGTCGCACTCAGGGATCCGTAGGTAAAATGTACTAGGGGAAAACTACACATGATGGCACACGAAAATTTGACGACTCGGGACGAGTCTGTAAAAAGGGAAGGGGGTAGTGTTGTGGTTACCAGATTCGCAAACCACCATTCAGGTCCCTTAGGTGAGGTATCTCGGTAAGTACATGTGTAGTTAGGCCCAAACCCGTTGTCTAGTGGGAATACATGTCATTTATACGTGCTGCGACTCTTCAGGATAGCCGTTTTCTTTTACTATCTTTATTTTGGACCAACCGCCATGATCACAACCACAACATCAACCACCGACCACAACCACCGCTTCACCACAACCGCCACGACCTTCACGCACACCTCACAACCGTAGCATCGCCACCGTTCTTGCCCCGCTGTGGGTACCGGTGTTGGACTCATGCAGAACGCGCGTCGAACAGCGTGTACAAAATCACGGATTTTCTGCTTCAAAAACGGATCAAAAACGACACACGCCCACTTTTTGCCGTCCAATCGGTGAGCGAGGGGCGATTTGGCCCCGCCTCCAGAACGATCGATATATGCAAATTTGTGGATCAAAAAGCCTTCACGCCCACTTTTTCTCGGGCCAATGGGGAGCGAGGTGAAAGGTCAAAGGGAGGGGGTCAAAGGCGAAGTTACGGGGGGATAAAAGGACGGTGTTCGTCAGTCAGAGTTGGTCGGAGAGTCAGCAGAGCGAGAACGAGGAGTCGGAACGAGGGAGTCAGCAGAACGAGAACGAGGAGTCGGAACGAGAGAGTCAGCAGAACGAGGGTCGGAGAGTCAAGAAGAGGAGAGTCGGAAGCAGAGGGTCAAGACTTCGCGGGCGGTGGAGCTGCTCGTCGTGTGCGTTGGAGTCGGAACGGAGGGGACGGAGCTGTGGAAAGGCGGCGACACCAGACGAGGGGGTGCTCGCGTCGTGCAGGAAGCTGCACCCGAGGGAGGCCGACAGCGCGACCTGGCCGAGGTGGAGACGCTCGTCGCACATAATAAAGATCCTCTATACCCCGAGCATCAGCAACCCCCTCCTGTTTCCCCCCGCGCTGAGATAGTGCGACCAAGGGGGCCCCATTCCCACCCCCTGCCAGGCACTGTCCACGAGGCCCGCGGAGAGAGGCGCCATCGCCGCTCCGCGTCTCATCACCAGACGGGTAGGCCCGACCCGGTCTCGGCCTCAGGCCTACCTCATTCTTGGGGGATTTCTTTTCCTTGGTTTTGGGTATGTGTTGTCGGCGCCGTCTGTGAAGTAGAATTGTATAAGTGTTGCCGTGTGCTCGGTAGTCGGTATTAGCTCTGCACTGTGTTTTCACTTTTATGTTTGCTTTTTGTGTAAATGGAATTGTGTTTTCTTTTTTTTTGTGTGCATTTGGTGGAATTGTATTTGTGTGCTTTCCGTTCGTCACGAATAAATGTGCTTTATTGTTGAACTGTTCTCCCGCTTCGCTTCGTCTTTTCCTCCATTGAATCCCCATCTTGCTTCACGTAAAGGGTTGGTAGTGGGCTGAGTACGCCCGATAATTAATCGAACCGTCGAGGTCGACGATATCACCGCTCGGTTATTCTGATAGTACGGAACGGGTCGCTTAAGTGGCCCGTGTCCGAAGTCGACCTGCGGCGAGGTGCGATCGCCCGGTCTACCCTCCGCGTGGGTACTTAGGTAGTTCGAATTTGGCGAGCAACCCTATCCCTCGCGGGGGCTGATTGGCTCGATCGCGGTGAGACCGAAAGGTCCACCCGTGACTGGTTCCCGGCGTTAGTCCGAGAGGGTCACGACTGGATTGTCCGTCCGGTGGGCGACGTGCTGCGATTCGAGTTACGTGGCCGTCGCACGCCGGCGGGCGCGAAATCCGCAACAATATATATATATATATATATATATATATATATATATATATATATATATATATATATATATATATATATATATATATATATATATATATATACACATATACATACATATTGTTGCGGGCCGGGGGTCAGGTGAGAAGACCACCAGGGGCCGGGGGTCAGGTGAGAAGACCACCAGGGGGGAAGCTATCTCAAGTTCCCACCAGACTCCCCGGAATTGCAGGCCGTCGCACACGGAAAATTCCGTGACGCGGCGGGTCGCTAACCGACCGAACGCCAATAACTCAACCACGTGACTTAGGGTCTCCACCTAGTTAATCCGGTTTCCTAAAAATAACCGCAATATCTAATTACCGGGGGACATGCCCTCGGTACGCCTTGTCCAAACCGGATCACTTTACCGGATCAGATGCAGCCGAGCGACACTGCCAAAGATGTACTGGCTAAAAGGAATGGATCTTTTGGAATAAAGTCCCAGCTAGGTTAGAATAAGGACCATGCTGGATCAATGAAAGAAGAGCTGGGAACATTTCTATGAAGGATTCATGAACAGCCAGGCAAGGAAAGATATGTGGCACAGTGAATGTTGTTTATTGTTGCCTGTAGCAGGAATAGGAAGAAATGTGAGAGGTGCAGCAATAATATTAGCAACTTACAAAAGCAGACACAGAGCAGAGTTATCCCAATATAATTCTTCTACAATCTTAACTCCAGCGAGGACAGGCGCCATGACACACAGACACACACACACACACACACACACACACACACACACACACACACACACACACACACACACACACCGATGAAGAGGAGTTAATGAAGAGAAAAAGGAGAGGAGATGAGGCGAACGGTCTCTCAATACCTTGCATGATTGCCCAACCTTGCCACCAGTACGTTTTGGGGGGGATGCTCCGCTGGGCGGTAAATCCCTGACAGCTGCCGCATCGTCTCTTGCTTCGTGGACTTCGAGCAGCTCGCGTCAGTCCAGAGAATGAGGCGCGGCCATCAAGCATGAAGGGATGGACTTGGGTGGAGCCGTTAGCGAGTGGGTGCAGAAAGTCGGAGTCAAAAGCCAGTGGGTGGAGAGAGGTGGAGTCAAAAGCCAGTGGGTGGAGAGAGAGGCGGAGTACGAAGCAAATGGGGGGAGAAGGGCGGGTGGAGAAGGTGGAATCAGCAAGCGGGTCAGTGAGGAAGGGTGGGTGGAGAAGGCGAGCTGGAGATCCAGCGCGTGAGAGAGAGGATGGACAGCTTCACGATCCACCTTTTATAAACCCCGCGATGTAGGGTGGGGGCTCCACCTTGAAGCGATGTGTCGTCACCTGAATCGGGTGCTCTGATTTGCCCCGGCCACTGCGCGGCCTGGCCATGATGGCCGGAAGCGACTACACTCTACTTCCGGCAAAATGGTTCCAAGCTGCGGAATTGTCTCGCTCAGAACCCAATGATATGAATCGCCTTGCACCGAACCACATGATATAAATTGCCTTGCTCCAAACCCCATGCCATGCCCCAGCGACCGGCGGTTAGCGCTGGTCAATGTGCCTGCTCCGTGGTGCGCCACGCGGCCCGAGCGATCCTGCTGCACAGCATGCCTCTGCCTGGTAGCAGCTGCATCGAGGCAGAGGTGCGGGAAGATGGCTGCCATCCACGGGAGACATTTGTGACCGTCGTGGTGAGCGAAGACTGACAGTAAGATGTTATTGTAACCCCACGCGTAGACCCAACCAAAGATGTGTGTTATTCGTACCCTGTTCTGTACGATGATAAAGTATCATGGGCTGCGCACGAGTCCTCCATTGTACATGTGGTCAGTGTGCGGTTCCGCCCGCCCTCGAGCATGCCCCGTACAGTGCGCATGGGTCCGCAATTGTACACATGTTCAGCATGCGGGTCCACCCGTCATCGAGCATCGTGTTCGCTGTTATCAGAGGTGGTGGGGTGCACGGTGCCAGCCCTGCTCTGTGTCACAGAATTGAGGAAAAGGATTGGATATAATTATTAGATGGAGATTCAGATTGAAAAGGGGACAGATATATTTATTAATGGAGATTTGAATTGAAGAAGAGTGCGCACATGCATACTGTATGTTGTTAGCATTTGGTGTGTTAGTTATGCCTCTCATCGTCTGAACAGTGGGTGGGTGGTTATCGTTGCAGTCGCTGGGTGGGTGGCAACAAACTCAAGCTCGCTGGGTTTTTCAGTGTCAAGCTGCGTGGTCGCCAAATCACATGGTTGCCTTGTGAAATTGAAGCTCTGTCCATCGCGGCTTCTATCAAACACTTCAGCCCATACATTGTACAGTCCACACACCGTCCTTGTGTTCTCATAGACAGCAAACCATATGTACAGGCCTCTGAGAAACTATGCGGGGGAGAGTTTTCTGCCAACCCACGCATCACCACATTCTTTTCTGTAGTCAGTCGCTACCATGCTTCTATCAGACACCTCACTGGATCTGTAAATATTCCTTCAGATTTCGCAAGCCGCAATGCACCTGTATGTGAAGACCCCACACGTCAAATCTGTTCCTTTGTACACCAGACTTCAGATTCCACCATTTACCGCATTTCCATCGAAGACATTGTATCAGGCTCAACAAAACTCCCTTTCACCAGCAGACCAGCATGGCTCGCTATCCAATCCGAATGCCCCCACCTCCGTCGCACGCATGCTCACTAATTGCAGGGCACTCGCCCTTCAAAGAAGCTCACCAACATTCGCGATGTCAAACGCTGCCTCCAGTTTGCTAGCATTGCATGAGATGGTTTACTAATCGTCCGGCGCGAAGAACCTCTTGCCCTCTCCAGAGAATGCATTATCGTTCCACGTAGTGTTTTGGAAGGCCTGGTTACTGCCCTCCATCTACGTCTTTGTCATCCATCATGTCATCAACTCAAATTGGTCACCCACCGGTATTTCTATGCACTTGACATGGATGCTTCCATTGAATGGGTCACTGCTGGCTGTCATTGTGCTGCTCTGCAGAGCATCTCGCACCCCGTCATCCCTCAATCTTCTAGTGACCCTCCAGAGGTGGTTGGCATCTCATTTTCAGCTGATGTTATCAAGCGTGAGCGACAACTCATTTTAGCCATACGAGAGTGTCACTTCTTACATAGCTGTTTGGATGATTGCCAACGAATGCCGTAACACCTTAAGGCTTAAGGGATGCTCTACTTCAAGTGTGCATTATGTTTCGGCGAAGAGATGGTCCCAAAGCTGTCATACGGACTGATCCCACCCCAGGGTTCTCTGCGCTGGTGGGAGATGAGCTGCTTCAGGAACACCGCATTGCCATTGAGCTCGGTAGAGCAAAGAACCCCAATAAGAACCCGGTGGCAGAGAAGGCAGTACAGGAACTGGAGAACGAACTTGTATGCCATGAACCACGTGGAGGTCATATTACACCTTTGACTCTGTCCATCGTCACTGCATGACTCAACTCACATCTTCGTTCCCAAGGTCTTTCCACGAGAGAGTTATGGACACAGAGACCAGTTCTCCAATGTACAGATTCCCATTTCTGATGACAGGAATATTGAGACTCAACATCGGCTCTGCCGGGCCAATCACCCATATAGCCAGATGTCGAAGGCCCTCCAAGGTGTGCAACCAACACTGATCTCAGTTGACATTGGTGATCTGGTCTATCTTCATGCCGATCGCAACAAATCTCAGGCCCGCCAACGCAACCAGTCGAGAATGACTGGTGCAATATTCAAAAATTCATCAGTTCTCGGCTGCGTAGCACAACTTACCGAATCAAGAGATTCAAGTGCTATAAGGTGCCTTCCTTCTACACTGTTCCTACAGTTTGTTCTACTCCCAACCGTCGTTCCCCTGGTCATGCCGATCACCCCCCACTATCAGAGTCCGTTCCTATTGACCCTAACATACCGGCTGAACTTTCTACACCTTCCACCGTCTCAATGCTGGCAACCATTGAGTCAACTACGCAAATTCTATGGCAGATGATGCCCCCCCCCTCCAAGTCCATCCCAATCACTGGCTCCGGACAGTTCTCTGAACTGCGTCCTGATACAGAGATGCCCGTACCTGACCAAGAGCGACATTCTTGCTCACCGAGTCATGTTCTTCAGACACCGGCCCAAGCCCCTGCTCCCGTGGCACCTGCCTTTACAACATCCAGCCAGCCATCTTCGTGTTTCACTCACCCTGTGCCCGCTCTGAGGGGCTCAACTCGACAGAGAATCCTTCTGAAACATCGAACAGATTTCATACTTCATGAATGATATTAATATTTTAGGGGGCAGAATAATCCCCAGTGGCTAGAGGGGAGTCTACCCCAATGATGGCCCCATAATGTCATCGGTCATCAAACATCTGTTACACCAACAATGTATTTTCCACAGTTCGTACTTGTTCTCTTATTCCAGTGTCATCACTCATGTGATCTGTGTTTGAATCCCCAAAAGTTATGCCCTGTATACATGTCCACTTTGGTGATTCCCATGCACATATCTGGATTGCCTTGACACTGACATGGGTCTTCCTTATGTTCACGAGGTTGTTTTCTTTGCACACCTGTTTCCCCAAGACTTCCTATTGGTGTGAGGAGGCCAATCACATTTATTCAGCCTGGTATCTTTGTGTATCACTTTTTGGCACAATTAGTTAGTGAATGAATACATTTTATGTAAAAAGGGAGAGAAAAAGAAAGAGGTCACCCCATTATATATGCAATGGCCCACAGTGGGCCAGGGTTCCGGCCGGGCCGTGTACCGTGTTCCGGTGGCTCTTCTCGTGTGCTGTGCTGTTGTTACATTAAATACTCCGCATCGTATCATCACCGTGGGGGTGTGATTCATCTCTTCGTGCAAACGTAAAACCGTTACCTTCTCATTGGCACAGCAACAAAAAATTTGCTTCGCTTGCAGAAACTACCGACTCTTAATATATTGGCGGAACTATAATAGTATATTTATATCAATATTTTGTAATGTTAGCGAATCGCCCAAAATGGAAACAGCAGACTGTATATGTAATTGCCGAAAAAAGGAGCACTGTGGACTGTCGCCATTGATTGCAAAAGCAGGTTATGAAGCACGGTGTTTCACTCAATGAACTTACAGTTTCTGCACATTCCATAATTTTTCTTCACTCAATATAATCGTCTGAATAGTAGAAAAAGTTAAGTTTAATTCTTTGTTTAAATAAATAAATGCACAAAGTTAGAAAAAAAAATCCCTAATTTGTTAAAATTTTTGGATTTCACTCCAGATTTCGACACTTATTTTGTTCACCAGATCCGATTCTCAAATCCGACATCATATTTTGATTATACACTTTAATTCGTCCATGCGAGTAGATTGTGTTTCCAAATCGAGGCATGTTTGAAAAAGCCAAACAAAATGGTGGATTAAGACTTCAGCAAGCACAGAGGGCTGACTATGATGGTGTGCCGCCATCTTGGGAAGGCTTATTTTGGTATTTTGTGATGAGCACCCCGTAAATTATCATCAAAAGTGGTGTTTTAATTAACTCAAACACCGAATTTTCACTCTTGCACTTCCTTGGAGTTTTCTTAGAATGCATGCAAAGTTTCAGGCTGCTAGGTTTTATAGTTTTGGAGTTATGGACACACACACACACACACACACACACACACACACACACACACACACACACACACACACACACACACACACACACACACACACACACACACACACACACACACACACACACAGCCTTTTATTAGTATAGATTATCCTCAAAAATTATCATACTGGATGGATGTGGCATTCTATATTTGCCATTACGACGTCATAACGAAGGCACCTATGAAGTTAAGAGTCACACTCATTCCCTATGAGGAGGACTTGCTATGTGCCAAGTTTCAATTTTTTCCTTGTAGGTCAAGTGGAGGTGGGTCGGGTCGTTCAGTTTTGTTGTGCAGATCACCAATCTAAACAAAATTCACCCTGTACATTCATGAGGACACACCATTGAAATTCCTACTTGTTTCCAGATGCACAAGTTGACACACCGACAGTTATTACCATTTGAAATTACCGCCGTGAAGTGGGCGTGGTGTGCTTGTAATCACGGAGGAAACGACCAGGAAACAACAAATCAAGATGGCGGCGCCCAAGGCTGTCGTGTGATTTCGAGTGATTTTTGGTCTTTCAACAACCAAATATGCGTTGTTTCATACACTTGGACGCGGAGGATGATGAGAAAGTGACGCAATTCACGGATAAGAGCTGGCGTAAGGTATGCGAGTGTGCGAAGGCTTGGTGCGACGCCATAGATAGTGAAACTATCAACAAATGCAGTTTGCTGGCTGATCAAATAATGAAACTGCTGCCAATGACTGATCCTCCTGCGGATGCCGGCTGTCACTGGTTCTGCTATGCGTCGTTTTGTAACAAGGATCATACAAAACGCGCTGAAGCCAGGAAAAGGAAATCAGAAGCCAGCACTACTGCAGTTTCTGCTAGAGCCAGTGAGGTGGTGGGCGGACTCGAAGAAGAAGGGCAATCATACCACAAAATACGTAGAAAATCCCTCAGAACCTCTGTAGAAAGGGTGGCTGGCAAATTAGCTGGTGTACTGCCAATAATTTGTATCATATGCCAGAAAAAAGACAAATTCATCCGTGTCAAAGGAAAATCTCAATGTGATCAGTTGTCCCTGGCAGAAACACAGGATGGAGGAAAGCTGAGGGAAACTGCTGAGCAGAGGAGAGATGAACGTGATGTGAGAATAATGACAACGAAAAGGATAAAGACTGTGTGGCGCTGGCAGTTTGTTATCACCGTAAAAGTTATTACGAGTATGTGAATGACATATACCACAGACAGAGTCAAAGTAAACTCCAAACTCAGAAAGTAAACTATGACTCAACATTTGACATTTTCTGTGATAAAGTAATCCAGGTAAGACTCATTGATGGAAAGCAATCTCTACATTTGAAGAAGTTGTGTGAGATGTTCAATGACCTACTCAGAGTATGCGAAGGTCAGGATAAGGCCAACTACCAGGCAACAAGACTGAAGAAAAGACTGCAGGAACGGTACCCAGACATGATTTTCTATCGTCCACCAAAAATGTCTGAGAGCGAAGTGGTGTACATGAAGGACATTGATATTGGTTCCATTGCTCAGGCTGCTGTTGTAGACAGTAGCTCTACAACAGAAACAGAGTCAACTACAGAGAATGAAGCCAGCCAGGGTCCACAGCAGGGTGACTCAGGCCTCAATTTACATGTTCTATACTCGGGAGCACTCATGGTGAGGGATGACCTGAACAAACACCAAAGTGTGGACATTACATGGCCACCACTTGCTCCTGATTTCGACATTTCAAATGCTGAAAGAGCCATCCCTGTTGCATTGCCCAACCTTGTTGCATGGATAGCGGGCCTGTCAGACGAGCCAACCCTGGAGAAATTTGTGAAACTCCCATGGCATATTCATCTGAAAATGCTCTCTGTTCTTCAAGACGTTGTTTCTATAGCGTCAAGGAGTCAGACATTTACTCCGAAGTCCTATGCATTGGGCCTGACTGTGAAACATTGGACTGGTTCTACTCGACTGTAAGGACTGCTCAACAAGCTTGGGCATTGTGTCTCGGTCAGTACAACACAGGCGTTGGAAACTGCTTTGGCACTGTTGCAGATTGATCAGGAGGGAAAACTTCCCTCAAACTGCCTCAGAAATGTACCGACAATATTTGTGTACGGTAACATCGATTTCAGTGAGGAGACCCTCACCGGTCATGGGACCACTCACCACACCAATGGATTCATGATACAAGACGCACCCTCTGAGCCGATTCAGGACACTCGTCCAGTAACTCCAATTAGCTGTCGTCAGCAGTCATTAGTTGGTAACACGCCACCCATTCTCAAGTATGGTGGCGGGAAAAGGCAAGGGACCACAGCCTTTTACAGTTGTGACATTGACATCAGTCCGTCACAAGAGGACAGGCTATCGCTGGATGTGCTCTATTACACAATGAAAACGGTCCAGAAAACGGATGGGCGGTTGCCGACATGGACTGGGTATAACACCCTCCTTCGTCGGGATAAAGAGTTGACCAAGTCAGCCATCATCTACCTTCCCGTGATCGAAGCATCACCCACGGAACTGGACACCATTTACACGGTCATAAGCCAAAGCATCGATATGGCTGATAAACTGGAACGTGAAGAAGTAGTTCTCGTCTTCGACCTTGCGATCTCAGTAAGGCGCAGGAGATTCGTTGGGTGAACCCAGAGTTGACAGAAAGGTTGGTAATTTGTCTCGGCGAATTCCACCAACTCATGAGCTTCCGAGGCATGATCGGAAAAAGATTCAGAGATGCAGGTCTGCTAGACCTCATAATAGAATCTGGTATTGTCGCTCAGCATTCTGCAAATTCAGTAATAAACGGCCACCACTATAACAGGAGTCTGCATTGTCACAAGCTCATCTACGAAGTGCTAGGAAGACTATGCTTCCAGGCCTTCATGGACTCCCTTGCAGAGGAGATGCGTGTGCGATTCGAGAGGTGTATATAGCGTCTCCAGGAAACGTTTCCGTCTCCTTTGTTCGAACAGTTATTGTCATTGGACGTGGTCTTGGAAATGTTCACACGCAACAGCGACTTCAGACAGCAGCAATGTACAGCGAGCAAAACATTCACATTCTGCTGCTCTTACTTGGAAATGGTGGAGCTAGCACTAGAGCTTATATGGACAACTCGTACTTCGAACTGGCCGAAACACCTTGCGATCACGAGAGAGTCAATGCCCTGGTACTTTGCGTACGATCACCTAAACTATGCAAGGTACTTACCCGTTTACTGGCTGGAAATGGCCAGGCGAGAGCACTCCCACCCAGACACCTATCAAGCGTGCATGGACGGCAAATGGACTGCCCAACGGCATACTCGTTATGGATTTAGTAGCGTTGCGTGCGATCAGATCATAGAGCAGACTTTAAATAGGGACAGCAAGACCAGTGGAGGCATCATTGGTTACACTCAGAATAGCACAGCTGTGAAGAAGTGGATCCTGTCCCAACCAGCACGTGCGGAAATCGCAAGGAAATGTGAGTCCATGGCGGGTATCCACGACGAGCCCCCAACGAGAAAGGATTTGGATGTGTCGAGCTCGAAGAAGAACGAAGCAGCGGTGGTACAAGTGATGGACACAGTACTTCAAATGATTAACCCTTTCTCCGGCGCTCACCTTGAACTCGTCAATATTAGTTCAGGTGTCATCGCACCGCCAGCCACTTCCGCGGACTTGATGAACGCATATGTCAAGGGAGAGAATGCTGTCGTGCAATTCATGCGTGATCGACTTCTCTCGGGTGAGGCCCCATTCTTCAGTCCGATTTCGAAGGCCAAATTGGCAACTTTCTCGAAGGCGCGAGGCAAGTCGGCGACTCCCCACCAGCAGACGCCGAAGGTTGAAATTGTGAATGAACGTCGTCTTTTCACACGACTGCTGTTGATTGGAGAGTAAAGCAATGTAACACTCCACGATCTGCTCGCGTACCCACTGGCGAACATATCTTTCTTGCTGGCATACGGTAATGGTTCGATTGCTAAGACGGACAAAGCCAAACTCCGCAACCATATACTGAAACTGTGGCCTGATTGCCGTGTGGACGCTCGGCCTATCCAAGGTGCAACGATTGTGGATGGAATGGCCGTTATTCAGGTGATAAAGGCCGGTTCACTGCATAACACTTTCGGCAAAATGGAAGAGATGGTGCTGAACATCGTAGTGGCCAAAGCACGACATAACCAATCGTCGAGACTGGACGTGGTGTTTGATACTTACCCAAGCATCAGCATCAAGTGCCTGGAGCATGCCAGACGAGCGGGCAGGGTGGGCGATCTTCAGGTGCCAACCATCTACGGATGTGATCAAGCCCTTCCAAAATAGTGGGCCAATTATCTCCTGAGCAGAGCCAACAAGGAGGCGTTGATAGAGTTCATCGTCGAATCGTGGATGAGAAACATCTCTCCATCAAAACTGGGTGACATGCTGTTGTACGTCAGTCATGCCGGCAAATGTGAGAAAATCGAGGCGTCGAATGGTGTCATGACTGTGTCGTCAATACCTGAACTTGAATGTGACCATGAGGAAGCTGACACGAAGCTCCTGCTACATGCCACTCACGCGGGACAGAATGAAGAGTCGGTGCGCATAGATAGTTTCGACACCGATGTGTTTGTGTTGGCATTGGCTCACTCAAAGTCGATTCGAGCACGAAATTTCCATCTGGTCACAGGAAGTCCCAAGGACATTATCGTTGTTGACATTAGGAAGCTGAGTAATGCCTTGGAAAGTTCTGTCTGCGATGCATTGATAGGTTTGCACAATTTCACGGGAAGTGATACCACCAGTGCATTCTATGGTAAGGGCAAAACAAGGCCATTTGACTTTATGATGAAGAGTCCCCATCTCATAACGTGTTTCGGGAGCATTGGTCGAGAATTCACGCTAGATCAGAATATCATTCACGACCTGGAACAATTCGTCTGCGCCATGTACAATCAGCCGACTGTGGTGAATTGAAGGTCGTGACGTGTGATCACATGTTGCCCGGCTCGAGCACAGAAGAGATAAAGCTGAGGTTCGGCTCGGCCGCGCGGATTGTCCCTGGGGCATTGTCGTTTTATGTCGGCGGCTCACTTGGCGCTCATTGAATGGTGAGAATACTGATTGATATATAATACTGATTTATTTTGCGGTGATTAGTTGCGCGTGTGTACCTTACTGCTTATGTACTCCATGCTGCGTCTGTATTTCCTGGTGTGCCCGTAGAAGCGGCTTCAATCAAATGGAATAAAGCCTATACTCTGAAGGTTCTTCTCTCGTCCTCATTTCAATTTATTCCATTTGGTTTTCTCGGCTCTCTCAACCAACGATGGACAAGATCTACAAACCAGAGAGGTTCGACGCAGACCCAAACGCGACTGACTCAGAAATGAAATGGTCGCATTGGTTCCGTTCCTTCTCACACTATATGACCATCATCGAAGAGGGAGCTGACAAATTGGCCGCCCTCGTGAATCATGTCTCGCCTGGCGTATACAGGCTCTTCTCGGAGTGCGACACTTACGAAGCAGCGATCGACGTGCTGCAGGCGCTCTACGTGAAGCGCAAGAACGAGGTATACATACGACATCTTCTCAACACACGCAAGCAAGCAGCCGGGGAGACAATCGATCAGTTCCTGCAAGCTCTGAATCAGCTGGGAAAAGACTGCAGCTTTCGGGCCGTAAGCGCCGAGGAACACCGAAAGGAAGCGACCCGGGAGGCATTCATCCAAGGACTTAGATCAGCCCACATACGGCAACGCTTACTAGAGAAAGCGCAACCCACTCTTGAAAAGGTAGTCGATCAGGCTCGAGCGATGGATACAGTACAGCAGCAATCTGAGTCATTTGGGACACCGATGCTGCTAATGAACGCTGCTACGGTGGGAACTCAAGGAACCCCACTGGCACAGACACAGCCAGACACAGGGGATGGAGAAACACCCGAGGAGCCGGATACACAGGCCACGTCAAACTCCTCAGCAACTGCTCCGGTTGGTAAATGATTCCTTTGTGGGTACAAAAGACACCCCCACCAAAAATGCTCCGCCAGAGATGCCACATGCATGAATTGTGACAAGAAAGGGCATTATGCCAGGGTATGTAAATCTACTCTAAGGAGAAATAAATCCACTTCTGCGGCTCTCTACTCGCAAAATAAACTAACTGCAGCCTCCCCGGGGAATCTATCCAAGGCTATCATCAACGTACGAATTAACGGGCATATGGCTGAGGCACTGATTGATACCGGTAGCTCTGAAAGTTTCGTCAACAGCTCGCTAGTGAAGGGCAGGAAATGGAAAATCCACCCGACAGACAATACGGTATGCATGGCCGCCACATCACTACAGTCCCGCGTACGAGGGTACTGCAATGTTGAATTGGACGTAAAAGGGTACACGCACCGGGATGTAAGGGTACTGGTGCTTCGTGATTTGTGCGCAGACGTAATTCTGGGTCATAATGTCCTCAAGCAGCACACGAGTGTCGAAATACCCTTTGGAGGAAGCAAACCTCGTCTAATTTTAAATGCCTTGACTACCGCAGAGGTAACATCCCCCCAGCTGTTCGCTAACCTGTCGCCGGTCTGCAAACCGATAGCGATCAAATCGCGGCGATATACCACTGCTGACATGAATTTCATCACTTCAGAAACCAAGCGATTACTGGAAGAAGGAATTATAGAACCGAGTGATTTGCCATGGCGCGCACAGGTGTTGGTGACCAGCAGTCAGAACCATAAGAAACGAATGGTTGTCGATTATTCCCAAACGGTCAATCGCTTCACCCAACTCGACGCCTACCCCCTGCCGCGCATAGACGAGATGGTCGAACGCGTGGCCAATTATAAGATATTCAGCACCATCGACTTGCGAAGCGCCTATCACCAAATTACCATCCGAGAGGAAGACAAACCTTACACCGCATTCCAGGCAGGTAGGCTCCTCTTCCAATTCAGGAGAATTCCATTCGGTGTCACGAATGGAGTAGCTTGCTTCCAACGGGTTATGGACGACATCATCTCAGATGAAAACTTCAAAGACACTTTTGTTTACGTGGACAATGTCACAGTGTGCGGTAAGGATCAGGGTGAACATGACATGAATCTGGACAGATTCTTGAGCATTGCTAGAAAATATAATCTGACTCTCAACGACGAGAAATGCGTATTCTCGGCAAGGTCAATTGACCTACTCGGCTACACGATAGCCGACGGCACGATTAAGCCTGATCCTCAGCGATTGCGCCCACTTCGTGAGCTACCCCCACCTCAGGACCTGCAGACAATGCGCCGGGTGATCGGCATGTTCGCTTACTATGCGAGATGGATTTCGCAATACTCCGAGAAAATACATCCCCTAGTGCATTGCAAAAACTTTCCACCAGATGCCGCTGTTGTAACAGCTTTCCACAACCTCAAAGACGATATCAGTAATTCCGTGGTATTATCGATCGATAGCTCGGTGCCCTTCGTGGTGGAAACAGATGCTTCTGATCACGCGATAGCTGCGATGCTTAATCAGTCTGGGCGACCCGTCGCGTTATTCTCGAGAACTCTCTCTGGAAGCGAGCAGAGACACTCGGCAATAGAGAAGGAGGCGTACGCCATCGTCGAAGCGCTGCGTAAATGGAGACATTATTTACTGGGAAACCACTTCACGCTCGTTACGGACCAACGATCCGTGGCATTCATGTTTGATGGGAAAAATAACGGGAAAATTAAGAATGAAAAAATTATGAGATGGCGGATAGACCTAGCCTGCTATAGTTACGACATTGTTTACCGGCCCGGGAGGGAAAACCCTGCTGCAGACACCTTCTCGCGGGTCGACTGTTCGGCGGCAATCAGTCGGGCTTTGCAAGACCTCCATGTGTCTCTGTGCCACCCGGGGGTAACCAGAATGGCACATTTCGTACGCAGACAG
Source organism: Eptatretus burgeri (assembly GCF_056783735.1). Lineage (NCBI taxonomy): Eukaryota > Metazoa > Chordata > Myxini > Myxiniformes > Myxinidae > Eptatretus > Eptatretus burgeri. The sequence continues at coordinate 62,840,438 of NC_140971.1, forward strand.
AACCTGCCCTATTCTATTGAAGATATTAAACAAATGAATGCTTCATGCCCTGTTTGTGCTGAACTAAAACCCAGATTCTATGGTGCGGCTTCTGGCAGACTGATCAAGGCCACTTCTCCCTTCGAGAGACTAAACATTGACTTCAAAGGGCCCCTGCCGACCGAGACAGACAACAGATACATATTCACTGTTGTTGATGAGTATTCAAGGTTCCCTTTCGCGTTTCCGTGCTTGGATATGACCTCGGGCACTGTCGTGAAATGTCTGTCTGACCTCTTCGCTATGTTTGGGAAACCTTCGTACATACATTCAGACAGAGGGCCGTGTTTCATGTCGGCCGGGCTAAAACAATTCCTATTAGAGCACGGCATCGCAACTAGTCGAACGACGGGTTACAACCCACAGGGTAATGGTCAGGTGGAACGGTATAACGGGGTCATTTGGAAAGCCGTAACTCTGGCGTTGAAATCAAGAGGACTGGGCCCCGAGCGGTGGGAGGTTACCCTTCCCGACGCTCTGAATTCCATACGCTCTTTGTTCTGCACGTCCACCAATGCAACTCCTCACGAACGAATGTTTACTCACCAGCGACGTTATGTTGACGGCCAATCGGTGCCCAACTGGCTAACCCATCCCGGAACAGTGTTCATGAAACGCCCGGTACGACAAAGCAAGTATGAACCCATGGTGGAAGAGGTCGAACTCATCGATACTAATCCAGAATACGCTCATGTCAGGCTCCTGGATGGCAGGGAGACCACTGTGTCGGTTCGTCATTTGGCTCCCTCAGGCACTCCTCCCGCAGGTACACCACCATCTGGCACACCTCCCTCTGACATCCCCTCCCCAGGTGTTCCCCCCCCAGGAACTCCACCCGAGAAGGGTGACGACGGGGCTACCGCGTTCCACCTGGGAGCGATCGGGGAGTCATCTCCGGCACGAGTCGAGGCTCACCAAGAGGATCGGAAGCCTCCCTCAAGTGAAACCGCCATCTACTCCCGGAGAGGCCGACGAATAATACCCCCTCACCGACTCAATCTGTAAAGGGGATTATCGGCATCCTCGATGCTCATGCTCCTATATGCTCGTTACATAATATATCGATGCTCATTACCATGCTCCTACACCTCAAAATAATCCTCACTGCTTGGCATGTATGCTTCTGTAGTTTAGATAGTTCGCATTGCTTGAAATGTATACTCCTGTAGCGCTGAAGTAATCATGGTGCGTTAGCTGGGCCTCTAGTTACATTTTAAAGACCGGGAGAATGTGGTGAATTGAAGGTCGTGACGTGTGATCACATGTTGCCCGGCTCGAGCACAGAAGAGATAAAGCTGAGGTTCGGCTCGGCCGCGCGGATTGTCCCTGGGGCATTGTCGTTTTATGTCGGCGGCTCACTTGGTGCTCATTGAATGGTGAGAATACTGATTGATATATAATACTGATTTATTTTGCGGTGATTAGTTGCGCGTGTGTACCTTACTGCTTATGTACTCCATGCTGCGTCTGTATTTCCTGGTGTGCCCGTAGAAGCGGCTTCAATCAAATGGAATAAAGCCTATACTCTGAAGGTTCTTCTCTCGTCCTCATTTCACCGACCATGAAGAGTGTGGATGAGGCTCGCTACAAGCTATTCTGCAGTCAGTCGCTGGGAGAACAGAAGTTGCTGCCTACAAGCGACGCTCTGATGCTGCATTGCAAAAGAGTGAACTATCAGTCTGCGATCCACCACCGCGTGACTGAGAGGTTTATAGAAGCCCCTTCTCCTACATTTCACTGATGGGTGGAACGCAACGGAGCACTGACTGTTCACTGGCTGAGCAAACCACCAGCGCCAAAGGAACTGTAAGAGGCAACGAAATGTAATTGCAAGAAGATTAAATGCGAGACCAACCAGTGTTCTTGCCGGTCAAAAGGACTGTCCTGCACAGAGTGCTGTGGGTGTCAAAACTGCGCCAACGATGAACAGACCCGTGCAGAAATGGAACTTATGGATGATGAAAGCGGAACTGACGATGATTCCGACGACGAACTGTGAATGCAGGTGTCACACTGCTTTTGTTGTGGTGATCTACTACACCGTAGTATTCAGGTTGGTTAGCATGTAATAGTGGACTTGAGTTTTGTAATAGCAGCAGTCAAGAGCCCAGTTCAGCAACCGCTTCAGAGCAAGAAATACTGGAGTTCTAAGACAGTAATCCTCTTGTGGCGGTTCTACTTTTCATCAGGCTGAGTCGCGCAGTCTCTTTTTCTTTGATTTAATCCGTAATAGCCAATGTGACTGTCTTTAATAGGCGCTGTAACTGCCTTTAATAGTCAATGTAACGACCTTTAATAGCCAGTGTGGCTGCCTTTTGAGCAAAAAGTTGCCTTGGTCAACTCGAAGGCCTGTCTGGTCGGTCCAGACGTTTTCGGCTGGTAATAATATGTAACTGCTTCAGTTTACGACCTTTAATTATAAACATCTTTAATAACAGTGAATATGGTTTTCTTTGATAATATATAACTCTGTATAAACATATTGTATCATTTTAAGACCTCACAAGAGTTTTCTTTGACGTACATATCAGTCTAACCTTGATTCTTCATTTCTGTGTCAAAATCGTGCTTTAATGTTCGGTGTATCTTTAATTGCCAAAAATGACCAATTGTGTCACATCCTCAACGTGGAAACAAGTGGATTTAGACTCAACGTCTAAAATTCTTTAAGTATGCCAAATTTCATCCAGATTGGTGATCTGCACAACGAAAATCATTTTCTGGAGGAAATAGCGAGTACCTCCACATGGTCTATTGGTGTAGTTTCATCGATGCAGAGGTCCAAAGTTTTTTCAATATGGCCACCACAACACGTGACCTATAACGTCATAATTGTCATCAAGATATTCGACATGAGTAGTTGCACCAATGGGAAAATTTTGTCTCAATCCGCCAAGTGGTTGCGGAGAAAAACATGAATGTTCTGTGTGGACAAACAAACAGACAGACAAACAAACAGACAGACAAACAAACAAACAGACAAACGGACCCAAATGCAATACCCTCTCCTTTGACGATGGTAAAAATGAAATACAGAAACACATTTACACATGGCAGTGTAATGGAATGACATCAAGATCGATTCGGCTCGATTCCCTTCCCTTTTACCAGGACATATTGCCGTGCTAATGAGGTAATGACTAAAACCCCGAGGACTGGAAAGCAAGTTGAATGTCAAGAAGCTTTTCCCTCAAACATGAATTTAATATTTTTATATTTATACCATGGAATTATTTGTAAAGAATAAGAGCATATTTGTAAGGAATAAGAGCATACAAGGAGGCTAATGGAAAGAAATAATTATATAAAATTACATTGCACAACAACCACCACCACCACCACCCTCACACAGGCCTCCCAGACCCCAAGGACTGGAAAGGAACAGTTGTGTTATTAATTAATCTTTTCCCTCGAACCTGAATGATTTTTTTTAAAATATATTTTTGTCACTGAATTATTTGTAACAAGCCTAAGTCACATTTGCTCTACGGCTAGGATACGGCAGCTGTACCCCCTCCCCCTTGAATTGACAGAAACGTGCGGCGGCCACAGAGTTTCTGAGGTGGCCTCGGGGTGGCCCTATGCCGTATGGCTATCTTTTACAGGCTGTAGGGGTCGCCGTGGAATTATAGCGCGGAGTTATAACTTTTTTCATTTCTACGTTGGCCGTAGCAATTCGACAAGCCAAGCTGTGACGTAGATGTGTTCCACGTCGACCTACGTAGGGCGTACGGTGGGCTTGCGTTATTCGTGCGGCTGCCGTAGGTTCTTATCAATGAAAAATGAATTTTGCCAACACCCAAAAAATTACGGCGGTCGCACTATTTCCACGGTCGCCGTAGGGTAGTCCTAAGGCGTCCCTGTGTTCAACGTACGTTGGCCTTGCGGTCTGTGTGACTACCTGCAGGCAACGCAGGGTTGACGCACGGTTCCCCTACGCCCGCCGTGCGTCCTACGTACGGTCTCCGTGGCAGTCTGCGTCCACCGTGCGCTACCGCTAGAGATCGGAGTATAGGTGTTTGCCTATACTCCGAACTGGTATATTCAGTTATATATATTATAGTTATAGTATATTCAGTTATATATACTGGTATATTGCAAACTGTTATACTTTTATTTCAGTAAAAAAAGAACTCGTATATATACCCACTCGTTACCATCCGTCTGGCCGCACGTTAGCCTTAGGGCCCCCCTGCGGTCCCCCTGTGGTCGCCTTGCGGGCACATTGCGTCTGCCTTGAAAATTCTATGGCCGCCACAGGGATGCCCTCAGGTCACCGTGCGACATCAAATCAAAGACCGTAGGGCACGCCCACGTTTTCGGTCTCCACAATTTCTAAACGTGCCATGCGGCTCCCCGAAAAATAAAAACGTATGTGACTGCTACATTGTGTGACGGTGGAAATACTGCGGCCACCCTATAATTGCTTGGGGCCGTAGATTTTGTAGACCCTACGGCCGCCGTGCCAAATGTGACTTAGGCCTAAGCTATCGGAGCATACAAGTAGGCTTATGCATCTTAAATCATTATCTTTTTACATTGTTATACGGCAGCACAACAACCTTGCCGGGTCTCCACGACCGCTGCTCTGCATCTCAAGGTCATAATTAAATAATGACCAGACAAATTTCAAACGACGTGGGTTTAATCTCTGCTTCACAGAATGCCACATAGCTATTTGGGTGGTGCATAAGTTAACAGACCGCTGTCTCGATCGCTGAGGCCGATCTTCACAAGGCCGTAACACCGATCAGCTGAAAATCCTTTCACCCGTTCCGTTGGTAGTTTTACAATGAAGGGAACACGTATCGGGAGTGCAGAGCGATTGTGAATACGAGAGCCCCGACACGTGTTTGCTTTCACTTGGCATTGAGCACCAACATGGCGGCTGTTCAATTGAAATCTGTATCCAAGCCACCTCACCACCCAAGGTCCCCAACCACACGTAATATCCTACTCCCCCAATTATTCCCGTTCTTCAAAGCAAAAGCACAAATTGTGACATCACCATTACATATTTATTCATTACCTCATTGAAATAATGGAATATTTAGCTCTTCATCATGCCATTAACTTGATTCACGGAAAGCGTAATCGAAATGGGAAGCGGATGTCCGACAGGCAACAGGTCGTGGTTTATTACAGTCAGTGGTTGTCTTTCTGTGTAGTGTTTTAATCAGTGATTATGAGTAGCCCAATTGTGTCAATAAAATTGTGTTCATAAATGATCGTAAATGAATTATATTCTTTGTGAAGCATCTTAAATACAAATTGGAGTTACAATTGTGGGTCGAGTCAGGGCTGCTGTCCAACCAATCGGTGGGAAGGATTGTTACCGACACGCGCACACGAACAAGCATATTATTATAAAAAGAAGATTATAGTGACTTACATCGCCATTGGTTGATTCGGTTGGAACACCAAATTCTGTGCATAACTACTGTAGATGACTGTTTTTAGTTCTATTGTGGTGCAAATCTCTTGAGTGGTCCATAATCAAATTGCAGACTGCACAATCCCCTTTCGAAGACAGATTTGTGCCTCCTAGTAATCCTGTCAGAGAGCTAAGTTCAATGAAATGATAGGAACTAAGGAACAATCGTGGTTCGTGCTACCGCCGGATATTGCGAAAATTCATAAACCAACCAATTTCATATTGTACTAACAGCCAAATTATCAATATTATAACCATCAGGTTAACCTCAGATTGCAAGGACTGTCTCCCTCCATGATCTCAGTAAATTACAAGATTGTGGACAGCTTGCTTTTTGAACAAAGAGTTATTTAGCGTGCCTGTGTTGATCGGCGCCTATCTTGCACCATTAGCACGCGCTCACTTGGTAGGCAAGATGACGCCTGCTCGCGAGTTGGCTAGACTCTATATACGGCACTGAGTATGCCCAGAGCAAAGAGAGATTTGAGGAAATTGGCAAAAAAGGAGCTTTGAGGTCACTTTTCTTCCGGATTTTGCCAGAATGCAGCCAACATGTCGATCTATGCCGAGGAGTCCTGCACGGTTTTGAAACCTCCAGGTTTGAAAGTGACCTCTCAGTGTTGTTGTTTGTGATCCCTGTACTATGTTCTTGTCATGTGAATGAACAGCCATAAGTTAAGAAGCGTTCAGAAATCTGCGTCGTCGCATGGTTTGTTTGAGGACGGTATGATTCAGTAAGGGTTAATGGGTTTTATGACCGATTCATTTGTATTTGTTTATTGATTACAAACTGGTTCTTGTTATTGCTTCATGTAATCCTTCTCCTGTGTCATTTACTTTTAAATAAATATACCCGTCTCAGGGTTGGATTCTGCTTGTGGTGATTGCCTTGTTTGGTCATTTCAGGTGATTGCAGTGTCGTTCGACCAGCCAGCTCAAACCGCACCAGGCGGAGTTCACGACCAACGGTTGCTCGGTCAAATTATATTGGTCGCAAACGCCTATCGGCACATCACTCAGTTGATTCCGTGGTCCCACCGAGTATTATAATGTCGCAAACAAGCCCGGGAACTTGCTCGGGGCTGTGGACTTAGCTGGTGGTTGCGATCGTTTTGGGACGACGGGCTGTGGCTGTAACAACATATTGTCACATGCCGCTATTCGTGGATTCACTATTTGCAGAACCCACGTATTCGCGGGTCATAAAGTGTGACCTGCTTTAACAGTCGTGTTTCACGTATTCGCGTTTTTTTTTTTTTGTTGTTGTTTACTTCAGGACTGGTCTGGGAAATTGGGAAATTGGAATTCACCTGGGAAATTGAAAATCAGGCAACATCACAGCATAAAAAGGTGCAAAAACGGATCCCCTTAACTACAACCCAATTAGCTGACTGCACTTCCGATCATCAGCAAGGTCATGGAATCCGTGATCACATATGATATAAAATCATTCCTTTTCTCCAACAGCCTCATCTCAGATCATCAATTAAGATTCAGACCTTATCACTCTATCTTGGACATGCTGATTCTACAATCTCAACAATGGTGCAGGTCCTCGATATGAGATCAGATTTGTCTCTCTGGACATACATCGAGCTTGTAATACAGTCCAGCATCCTGCCTTGCTCTCCAAACTGTCTGCCTATGGAATCCAAGGCCAACTCCACTCATGGATTACTGACTTCCTCCCCTCTCATAGACAACGTGTGGCTATCAACAGAATCCTTTCATCTCCTCTCCCTGTCAAGGCTGGAGTACCCCAAGGCAGTCCCATATTATTCCTCATCTTCAACAATGATCTCACCGACTCTGGAAAATCCTCTTCATCTCTTTGCCGATGATTCCACTCTCTGCCATGACATCTCTCATCCTTCTGACAGACAGGCAGCAGCCTCTTCACTCTCTTCAGATCTTGACACAATCACAAACTGGTAAATGAATTTCTCCGTACCTGAGCGCTCCACTCCGTCAACAACGAATGTATCAAACTAATCGCGTAATGACTGCACGAAGCTCGCCAGTGACTTGAGGAGCTGCATGGCTGTGTTGAGATCGGTAGCTTGTGACTGAAGGGTTTTACTCGTACGATCAAATATACCAAGGACAGTAGACCAGAAACCAGCATAGAACCCTATCTCGAGCGTGCACATCGTTTGGTGAAGTGTCTCGGTGGTGTTTCTCATTTCACTCTTCAGTTGTTCATCGTTTGTGATTTCATCGAGGACATCCATGATTTCGCTGTAACCATCTAGAAGAGCTCGGGTTGCATCAGAATGAGCCGACCAGCGAGTGTTGCTGAGGCGCTTTGGTACTTGCAGACCTTTGGCTTTCAGGGCATCAAATAATCTGGCGTAGCGCGACGTGGAAGCTGTAAAAAAAATACATACACTTGTTCCACGAATTCAAAGAATGCTGCTGCAGGTCGACAGCATCCTACGGCCGACTGACCGACTAAGTTCAGTGAGTGCGTCACGTATGGCACAAATATTGCGAGAGGGTTCTCCTGTTTGATCATTCCCTGCATTCCGTTGTATCGGCCACTCGTATTAGATGCATTATCGTAAGACTGTCCTCGGCAGTTAGCGATGTCCAATCCAGTGGCTTTCAAAAAATCCAGTAATGCCGTCGCTTGCTGGAGTCCAGTGTGTCCTGTGTTGCCCAGAAAGGTCATGAAATGCTGCACTGGAGCCTCGTTGTAGATGTATCGTAGAATAACTGTGAGCTGGTCGATGTGGTTTATGTCAGGAGTAGAATCGACTGACACAGAGAAGTATTTTGCCTCTTTCACACGAGCAACGATGTTTTCCATAACAGATTTTCCGATGATGGAGACTAACTCTTGACATGTCATAGATGATAAGTAGTTGGTGTAGCCACGACTTTGGTTGGCATATTTCTGAATGTGCTGAGCCAAAAATGGATCGTATTCTGCAAGTAATTCATTAAACCAAGGGAGTTACCGTTCGTCCATGACCCAACAATTTCATCCGATCCACGCAACGCCAGACCACGCTCAGCGAGAAACGATATCGCGCTCACACTTCGTTTCAGCACCTCCCTCCAATAGGACGCAATCTCACTCTCCTGTTCGACGAGTTTAGTGTCCACACGACCTGCGGATGTTGCTCCGTCTGACAAGTGGATGATATTCGCACGATGCACATGCGAACACTCAAGCACCTCGATAGAACAACTGGCATGCTTCCAGTCATTGAATCCTTCCCCGCCAGGGCAGTAGCGCCTCCAAAGAGTTTGCAAGCGATGCAGTACAGTTTTCCGGTTGATGTGGAGAAGCAAAGCCAGGACCTTTTCACGGACTCTCCGTTTTGTAGTCTACGGTAAAAAAGATTCTTGGAGCAGCAGCGTTTCCTAACTTCAACGAACTGTATGGATGAATCAAAGGGACCAGTCAAATTCTGCAGGGGCTCCAAATCTCGTGATGACCAGAAGTCGATCATCTCTGACAACGGTCGCTCAGGACGCCAACATCCAATGTCATTGGCAAAGCCAGGTCCACGATCAGTCAGTATATCTCGCACTTCTTCATCTGATGCATGTTCTTCATCGGTTGAACCTTCCCAGATGTTGGGCGAATCTTGACGCCGGGGTTGAGTTGCCAAATCCGCTTGTTCTGTGTGTGTTGGTGTTCCAGCCTCTGTCATGGACGAATCGCCTGTTTGTGAAGGAGTGAAAAACTCTGAGATTTTCTGGGTCTTGTCGACGACGGCCTTCTGTCTTTCATCTTTTTCCTTGGAACGTTTCCGCTTTTGAGCACCACTGTCATATTTCCGTGGAGCCCTGGATTCGTGCCTGTCGTCACCGAAGCCGCTCATTGTGGTTTCTGCAGCTGGTTGGTTCTGGTAACCGAGATATCGTCAGAGTGCACGTGGGACGAACCACAATCACGAACCACAAGTATTGAAAAGTAGGTTCTGGTAACCTACAGTAAGTCTGCTAATACGGAGGATAACGATGAACAGCGGATCCAGGAAAATACCGTGATCAAACGGCTTGGATGAGACGAGACACCGAAGTTCCCTTTCTGCACAATGTTTATTAATATAATGGCACGAATAACGAAAGTCTCGCTCAGCGAGCAAAGACAAAATGGCGACGGTTCACTTACAGCAACCGACAAGAAACCGGAAGCTCTCACCATTTCCGGTGGGAAAACGCCAAGAAAGTGAGAATTACAGGCTTGCACTACACCGACAAGGTATTCATAAAGTGCATGAAACATTCATGGGCACAAGGGCACCAAACGTTCATACATATGGTGAAACAGCAAAGACTTTCTAACAAGTATGTTTCACACACCTGGAACATAGAAAGTCACACCGTGTTACTGTGCTGTGCGCGCCAGTAAGCAGGGAACTGACGGCGTTCCCTGCCAGCCGCAGTTTCAGTGTGTACAATACTTCCCCTGCCGGCCGTGTGCTGTGCCGGCCTGGCCTAGTTTTACCACGTCGACTTTCACCTTTTCACCCCTCCTCTGGCTGGACCTCTGTATTCCGTCTATGCTTGCTGGGCTCTGGCGGGCAGTGCCGTTGTTACTTGGCCACGCTCAACCATCCGAAGCATTGATGATCGATCCCAAAAAAGATCCGAATGTGGGCCCCCAATGCCCGAGGCTTGCCCCGGGAATTTTTGACCACGTTGGATCCGTTCTGTGGACCGTGGAAGAAACGGCTTGAAAAGGACCCTCACAATGACGGGCAATTTTGAAAGGATATCCTCACAAAGAGTTTACAATCTTCATTCACAGACAATAAAACTTTGGAAGCACATTTTCAAGGGATTTTCAAAATGTCATCGAAATTGTGGGGGGCTCCGGGGCCATGGCCCCACCTGGCCATCCCTAAATCCGGTAGTGCCAGTTGCCACCATACAAAACATAATTAGGAAGTACAAGGAGTTCCACACTGTAAAAAACATTGAAGGACGTGGTCGGAAGCCAAAGGTGTCACCTCGTCTGGCAAGAAAAGTATGGCGAGAGGCTAACAACAATCCACGGATCACGATAAAGGCTCTCCTGAACAACCTTGGCGAGTCTGGGACCAAGATATCAAGGCAGACACTCCAGCAGACGTTGCACAAGGGGGGTCTCCATGGACGCCGACCAAGAAAGACTCCACTCCTCCATCCCAGGCACAGAAAGGCTTGTCTAGCCTTTGCAAAAGCTGACCTGGACAAAGATCCAATCTTTTGGTCCTCAGTTCTGTGGTCAGATGAGACGAAAATGGAGCTTTTCAGGCACAGAGATGTTGCTTTCGTTTGGCAAAAGAAAGGTGACGCATGCAACCTTAAGAGCCCAGTCCCGACCATCAAGCATGGAGGTGGGAGCATAATGCTTTGGAGAAGTTTCTCAGCCAGTGGGCCCGGCAATCTCGTCAAAGTGGATGGCATCATGAAAAAGGAGCAGTACATCAAGATCCTTGAGGAAAACATCAATCAGTCCGCAGAGAAACTTCACCTCGGGGAGCATTGGACGTATCAGCAGGACAACGATCCAAAACACACCGGCCAAGTCAGTCAAGAAATGGTTCTGGGATAATGATGTAGACGTTCCAGAGTGGCCAAGCCAAAGTCTGGACCTCAACCCAATCGAGAATCTGTGGAGGGAGCTCAAGACCAGAGTGATGGCAAGGAAGCCTTCCAACCTCAAATCCTGGAGACCTTCGCGAAGGAGGAGTGGGTCAAAATCCCTGTAGAGACATGTAAAAACCTTGTGAGCAAGTATAAAAACCGTTTGGAGGCTGTAATCACAAACAGAGGCTTTTTCATTGATTGCTGAATGTGACTTTTAACTGATCTTAGCAAGGGTATGAGTAATTCTGGACATGACATTTTTTTTGTAAATCTATCAATAAAATACCCCTGAAATAATGTATTTCTTGAAATGTTTCTTGTAGTGGTTCTTTCAGCTCTTTGTCACATTCTTACGTAACTTAAGCCAGAAGAAACTCATTCTTCAAATAACACGATTCAAAATACTCCAAATTTAGTAAGGGTATGAATAATTTTGGGCTTAACAGTATAATATATATATATATATATATATATATATATATATATATATTTTTTTTTTAACCTCCACCATCTTCGAAGATGGATGGAGGTTACTGTTTTCACCCCTTTCTGTTTGTTTGTTTGTGAACAGTATTACGGAAAAACTCCTCGACGGATTTCGACGAAACTTGGTGGGGGGTGGGGGGGTTAGGTATAGTCCAAGGATCATGCCATTAAATTTTGGACTTGGTCCCCCCCCCCCAAAAAAAAATTGTTAGAGCATTTTTTTTTTGCATTTCTACATGTTTTAAGTGATTTCCACCCCCCCCCAAAAAAAATTGTTACCCCCCCACCCCAAAAAAGAGAATTTTTTTTGTTTTGCATTTCTACATGTTTTAAGTGATTTCCTACCCCCCCCCAAAAATTGTTAGAGAAAAAAAATTTTTTTTTTTGGATTTCTACATGTTTTAAGTGATTTCCACCACCCCCAAAAAAAAAATTGTTAGAGAAATTTTAATTTTTTTTAGCATTTCTACATGTTTGAAGTGATTTCCAACCCCCCCAAAAAAATTGTTACCCCCCCCCAAAAAAAAATTGTTAGAGAAAAAATTTTTTTTTTGCATTTTTCATGTTTTAAGTGATTTCCAACCCCCCCCCCCAAAATTGTTTGAGAAAATTTTTTTTTTGCATTTCTACATGTTTTAAGTGATTTCCAACCCCCCCCCCAAAAAAAAAAGTTAGAGAAAAAAATTTTTGCAACTTTTTTTTCAACAAAATTTCGATTTCTTCTTTTTGCATTTCTACATGTTTTAAGTGATTTCCAACCCCCCCCCCCCCCCAAAAAAAAAAAAAAATGTTGGAGAAAAGAACTATAACTCTCAGCACTGTTGACATATTTAATGAATAAGATATTAGGTTCACTACCGGGCATAGTGGCGTGCGCCTGTAATCCGGCTACACGGAGGCTTGGGTTGGAGGATCGCTTGAAGACGGGAGCTCTGCACTGGGCCACGCTATGAGAGGGTGTAGGGAAGCCCGGAATCATGGCGAAACCCAATCCTTACCCCTGTGTTGTAAGAGGCGACCAGGGTTGCGTCAGGAAGGGCATCCGGTGTAAAACCTATGCCAAATCAGTATGCGGATCATAACGGATGATCCGCTGTGGCGACCCCTAACGGGAGCAGCCGAAAGACGAACAACAACAACAACATATTAGGTTCACTTGAGTGACCCAGCAGTATTGGCGGCGGAGGTTTTGCACTCTCCCCAGTGCTCCCCCTCAAGTTTAATTCTGTAAAACCTTGGATTTTTAATCTCAATTTATTAATTATGTCGTGCAAGTGGCTGCAACTTGCATCACATTACTTGGACATGGCTTACAACTCATGCAGTGCCCCCTGTAGGTTAGATGAATCAGTAACTTATTGAAGGTGATGCCGAGAACTCACCGATTCTTCACCAAAGGCACCGTGGGATTTTTACAATCCACTGACTAATACTGGCAAACGGAACACCTGGTTTAACATCCATCGGAGGCACGGCACAAACATGATGACCCAACATGCTTGTGAAATGTCAGAACGACAGTTTATAGCTGGGTCGACATTAAAACCCACTCGAGACAACTCAATACAGTGAGTGCGCACACCTTTCAGTCCGTACTACGTCAGAGATATCATGCCAGCACTTTCAATTTTCTTTGTTGGGATACGTCAGCAACAAAGCTTTCTCCCCTCTTCCAACTTTGACGACCAACAAGATGAGAAAGAATCTGCCCATCGGGATGTATTTAAACAATCAAAACCATCCTTAGAACCCAAAGCAGACTTTGAAGGTCAAAATTACAGCAACATGTCACAATTGCAAACTGATAAGGTAATTTGGTGTCCATCGTGTCTGTGCCATATCCAATAACTCCCAGCAATGGGACTTCGTAGCTCAATCCAAACAGTGAATTCCCCTTGTGTACCAGCTCACGCTCATCGCGCCTTCCTTTATCAAGTGACTTGGTGGGATCCTTCGTCCTCCATGATGGAAATGTCGACGGGGGTTACCCCTCGAATGGGGCCACTCCTCACTTGGCATTTACTAACAACGGAAGTTTTATCACACGGAAGGTAGAACGTTCAATAGAATGACGAAAGACAAGTTTATTGCGTGTAGGGTGTGGCGTTTTCTATCGGCATCATGACGAAAGGTCGGATAAACAGGGCTCGGATGGCTGAAATCAGCTGTTATGACGTCACAGAGACATATGCATTGTCTTTGGAAGCAATATGGTGTGAGAACAAATTGGAGTACTCGTACTGTATACAAACTTTTGGACGAAACACCTCGTTATTGGAAAGCGGCTTTAAAGGTTTTGATCGGGATGTTCGAGTATTGTTCACCCAGAGAAGGTTAATGTTTCAAGGTGGACTGTATGTACTATGGTACCCTATTCCGCACTCATTTAAAGGTGGCTAGTGGGTTTGGAGGGAAAGTATCGGTAAATTTAAGGAATACGAAGTGTAATCATCCACCCTTTCTCACGTCAATACATTTACGAGAATGGTGGTAATCTTCGTCGAGATGCTTTGAGGGTGTGTGTGTGTGTGTGTGTGTGTGTGTGTGTGTGTGTGTGTGTGTGTGTGTGTGTGTGTGTGTGTGTGTGTGTGTGTGTGTGTGTGTGTGTGTGTGTGTGTGTGTGTGTGTGTGTGTGTGTGTGTGTTGTTCTTTCGGCTGCTCCTATTAGCGGTCGCCACAGCGGATCATCCCTTATGATCCGCATACTAATTTGGCATAGGTTTTACGCCGGATGCCCTTCCTGACGCAACCCTGGTCGCCTCTTACTACACAGGGATAAGGATTGGGTTTCGCCATGATTCCGGGCTGCCCTACACCCTCTCATAGCGCGGCCCACCGCAGAGCGCCCGTCCTCGAGCGATCCTCCAACTCAAGCCGACGAGCAGCCGGATTACAGGCGCACGCCACTTCGCCCGGTATATATATATATGTATATGAATATGTATATATATATATGTATATGTATATGTATATATACACATATACATATATATACACATATATATACACATATACATATATATATATATATATATACATATATATATGTTCATTGTCGCCAGCATGGCGTATAGCTAGGTTGTATATATATATATATATATATATATATATATATATATATATATATATATATATATATATATATATATATATATATATATATATATATATATATATATATTGTTGTGGTTGACCAAATTCGCAAACCACCATTCAGGTCCCTTAGGTGAGATATCTCGGTAAGTATATATGTAGTTAGGCCCAAACCCGTTGTCTAGAGGGAATAAATGTCATTCATGAGGGCTGCGACTCTTCAGGATAGCCGTTTTTCTTTTACAATCTTTATTTTGGACCAACCGCCATTATTACCACCACCAACCACGTCTCAACAGCCATCACAACAACAACCACCAACCACAACGCCGCTTCACCACAACCGCCACGACCTTTACCGTCACAACTCACCACCATCGCATCACCGTCATCTCGCGCCACTCGTGGGCACCGATGCTGGACTCGTGTAGAGCGCGCACCGAGCAGCGTGTTCAAAAGCATCGCGAACTTTCCGCAGAAAAACGGATCAAAAACGACTCACGCCCACTTTTGTTCCGTCCAATCGGTGAGCGAGGGGCGATTTGGCCCCGCCTCCAGGGCGTTGGAGGGCGGTCGCTATATGCAAATTCATGGATCAAAAAGCATTCACGCCCACTTTTCCTCGGGCCAATGGGGAGCCAGCAAGAGAGGTGAAAGGTCGGAGGCAGAGGGTCAAAGATGAAGGAGCGAGGCCACGGGGGATATAAGGGGCCGCGTTCGTCAGTCGAGGCAGTTCAGTTCGCAGGAGGAAGAGTTGAGTTGGAAGCGGAGGAAGAGTTGAGTTGAAGTGGCAGTTCGCAGTTGGGAGTTCGCGGAGTCGGAGTGAAGAGGACGGAGCTGTGGAAAGGCGGCGAAGGCGAAGGCGGACGAGGGGGTGCTCGCGTCGGATTCGGGGAAATGCGGAGAGAAAGGCCGGCGGCGCGACCGAGGTCGTGGTGGAGACGCTCGTCGCGGGACCCGCGATTTTGTGAAATCCTCCTTTCCCCGAGCATCAGCAACCCCCTCCTGTTTCCCCCCGCGCTGAGATAGTGCGACAAAAGGGGGCCCCCTTCCCACCCCCTACCAGACACCGTCCGCGAGGCCCGCGGAGTTGAGGCACCACCGCCGCTCCGCGTTTCATCATCAGACGGGTAGGCCCGACACGGTCTCGGCCCCAGGCCCGCCTACCCCCTCATCCTGGAGGGTGGTTCTCTTTTCTTTTGCTTTGGGAATATGTGTTGTCGGCGCCGTCTGTGAAGTAAAATTGTATAAGTGTTGCCGAGTGCCCGGTAGTCGGATAGATCTGCATTGTTGCATTTGCTTTTTGCATTGTCTTCTTTTACATGTGCTTTTGGTGGAATTGTACATGTGTGCTTTCCGTTCACCGCGAAATAAATGTGCTTATTGTTGAACTGTTTTCCCGCTTCGCTTCGTCATTTCTTTCATTGAATCCTCATCTTGCTTCACGTAAAGGGTTGGTCGTGGGCTAAGACGCCCGATAATTAATCGAACCGTCGAGGCCGACGAATAACACCGCTCGGTTATCCCGATAGTACGGAACGGGTCGCTTAAGTGGCCCGTGTCCGAAGTCGACCTGCGGCGAGGTGCGATCGCCCGGTCTACCCTCCGTGTGGGTACTTAGGTAGGTCGAATTTGGCGAGCAACCCTATCCCACGCGGGGGCCGATTGGCACGATCGCGGTGAGACCGAAAGGTTCACCCGTGACTGGTTCCCGGCGTTAGTCCGAGAGGGTCACGACTGGATTGTCCGTCCGGTGGGCGACGTGCCGCGATTCGAGTTACGTGGCCGTCCGCACGCCGGCGGGCGCGAATCCGCAACACTGGTGTCAGGAGTGGGATACAAACCCATCGCCCTCCTCACGGCACTGGTAACGGAGAACGGGAAAACGGGCTCTCCTGTCTCCGGCTAAATTCACGGGAATCGGTCCAGGGGTGAGAGGAGCGACCCCCGATTCCCTCCAAATTACGAGCGAGCTGAATTAACCCTTCACGAGAAGCAAGATGGCGTCTCAAGGCGAGCGGGAGCCGGGGGTATTAGAAATGTATATGTGTAGTAATGTAGGATCCATGGTCCAGGATGAAATCCCTGTGCAGGAAATGTTGATTGTACAGGAAAACGAACTCGCCCAACTGAACCCAGAGCCCGAAATGGGTGGGGCAGCGGCCGTGGTGTATGACACCTCCCCTCCCCCTCTCCACCAAAACCTCCCGATTCTTGCCGAATCGGCTCACCCAAGCGCACCCGACATGGCCCAGCTATACGCCATGCTGGCGGCAATGAACAAGCAAATGGAAACGAATGCGCATGAAATTATGAAAGGAATGAACGAAAAGATGGATGCATACGCAAATGAATTTATAAACGAAACGAAAAAGCTGCGGGGTGAGACGCAGAACATGGGCCGATGCCTGCAGGCGGGCATGAAGGCCGTTAGCAGGGAGCTTAAAATGGCGACTCCACGTGTCGGAACGAACGAGCTGGAAGGGGGTGCAACGGCTGTCGGGCCCGCGGTGGAGGCGGGTAAGGAAAAAGTAATTCGGGAGACAAGAGACGAGGTGAAAGTAATTGCGAGGGAGAGAAAAGAACAATTAATACGGAAAGCAAGGATGAGGGACGTGGAGATCGTGAAAGAGCAAGGAGTGAAAAACAGGGAAGGACGGGAGCGACTTAAAGAGAAAGCAAGGTTGACCTACATAAAGATAAGGGAAAGACGCCAGAAAGAAGCGGAGACTAATAGACAGGAGGGGACAACAGAAACTTATAAATGTATAGAGACATGGGAGACAGAAAAAATAGAGGAGAGACTGCATGAATTGGACAAGGTTAGAGACGAACACACACACACACAGGTAGTGGAGGACGATGAGGTTGAGCTGGCGGACCGTGCAGGGACCCGGAGCGAGCAGCGGGATAGCCTCCTCCAGGAACGAGGGGAGGGAGTATGCCCCCTTGAGGCGAGTCACGACCAGGTGGGTTCGGTCGTGCTTTGTGAGGTCGAGGGGAGGAGTGCTGTGGACAGGTGCACGGAGAGCTTGGGGGGTATAGAGGCCCCGGAGACCCTTGTGGGGACACGAATCCCCAGTGTGGTTGTCCCTGTGTGTGTGGTGCAAGGTGTGAGTGCGACCCCGTGTGTGGAAGCGACCCCGTGTGTGAGTGGTGTGGTGGCAAGTGTGCAGAAGGGCGTGCTTCCCAGCACGCCGTGTGTGGGTGAGGCACCGTGTGTGAGTGAGGCCGTGTGTGTGGATGAAACGGCCAGTATGAATGGAGCACCACGTGTGAGTGGTATGGTTTATGCAAGGGAGACCGTGTGTGTGAGAGAGCGGTATGTGAGGGAGATGTCGGTTGGCATGCGGGAGCACGCAGCCGCGTCTCCCGGTGTGAATGTGATGGTGAGGTGTGTTAGCGTCGTAACACGCGGGAGTGCGTGTGTGGAATGGAGGCGACGACGGCGACATGTAAGGAAAGAAAGCCGAGTAGCGGCTGTAGTTGTTTCGGGGACCGTGCCGGGTTCACCCAGCAGTGAGCACGAGGTCCGTGCTGTGCAACGCACGAGACCGCCACGTGCTCGCTTGCGATAGTGAAGTCCCGGTCCGGAAACGCACGCGGTGGATTTGCCGATCCCGCGGACGGACAAAGTTTAGGCAGGATTTCGGATTTGGACCGGACGGGTTCTCCACGCGATCGTGTGTGTTAAGCTCCAACGGGCAAAGCACATGTGTTCGCGTGGGGAACCCCTCGAGACGTGGAGCTTGTGTTTTTTTTTTATGCGCACGGTGACGCCATGGCTGCACGTGGGGTTGGAATCCGGCAGGAGGGGTATCCCTGCCGGATGGTGCCGTCCAAGGAGGGACGAGGAACACGTGCAGCTGCATGACGTCACGGCCAGGTGCAAAGTGCGCGAGCTCTGAGTTGCCGCGCTGGTGCTGCGCAGGTAAAGAAAAAAAAAGCAAGCCTCACTTTCGGGTGCACAGGATTCCTGGGCAAGGGGTGGAAGACCCCCTTACCTAGGGCACAGGATGGAAACTAGTTAGGGGGAAGGGTTAGCTTAGTTAGACCGACTTCATGGGGCAGGGTAAGTCCTCATGGAGTCTGTGGTATGGATTAGTTAGAGGGATTTAGTGAGCTTTAGGTTGGGAAATAAAATGATTTATTTGGAGACAGTGACAGACTTGTGAGCGTGTAGAGTTGACGTAGTTTAGCTACGTAGTGTTAAAAGGAACGTGCTGTAGTTTAAGGGACGACGTGGGAGCACGAGTTAGTTAGGGGAGGTAGTTAGAAGGATGGCAGAGTTCAGCGGTGAGTGAGTTGAAGAGTTGTTGGTGAGTTATGAGGTGGAGGCATGTGTTTGGTGAGTGAGTGAGGCCAGCAGGTCTGTGTGTATGGAGCGAATGGGGAATGCATGGTGCGATGAGTGATTGGGGGGAGGAGTGACTCCCGCCCAAGGGACCCCGGGGTCAGTATAAAGTAAGTTAGCTGGGTTCGTTAAATTGAAAAATGGAGGTCGTTTTGTTGTTGGTGGGTGTGTAGGCTCGAAACCCGTTTGGAGGGGTGCAGGAGCCCTGTTGACAGGCTGGGAGCGTGGCTGCGAAAAGTGAGTATCGCTGAGTGGGTACCCCGGGCACCAGGCCAGTCGGCCGTGGTAGGCCAAGGGCCCATGGGGGGCCGCGATAGCGTAGTGGGCACGGGTGCGCCTGCTTGGTGCGGGGGCCCGGGGCGCCATTAGCCGCGTGGGCAGTGTTGTGGGCGCGGGTGACCCTCGGAAAGGGGCCTGGGAAGCCAGCCTGCCACGTGTGCGTTTCAGGGAAGGTGCCATGGGGGGCACTCCCCGGTGTTAGGGAGCTGGTAGGCTCGGAGGCAGTGTAGTGCCATCGTCGGAGAATCGGCAGAGGGTCGTGCCTGCCAAAGGGAGCCACGTGTCCCAGCCATGAGACCGTGTGAGGGCACGGAGAGAAAATTGTGGGGGGGGCGAGGCCCGAAATTGTGAGGACACCAACACAGGCGACGGGAATCTGGGTTGTTAGAACCAATAGTTTAAGCGAGAGGCGCTTGTTGAAAGCCCCGGGGTAGTTTAACAGTTAAATGGATAGGGTAGATTAGGAAGTGTACCCCTCCGCACCATCCATCCCCTTGCTCTCGTTGTGGGCCGCTGGACCCACTTTGGGTTAGATCGCTGAAGTCTGGGGAGGCCATTCTGAGGCTTCGTTGGGCCTCGACACAGGACGCTAGCTCTCCCTTATTCCCCTCCGGGAAGGGAACGTAGGGGTTGGGAGTAGGCTAGGTGACAGGATAGGTTAGCCGAACAAGGACGATAAAGGGGGTTAGGGGATGATTTATAGTGGGGAAGTAAAAAATAAAAAAATAAGTTGGGGCTAAATTGGGGTTTGACAAATTAAGGGAGTGGGTATGTACAGTGACAGGCAAAGGCGATAGGTGGGAGGGAGACAGGTAGGTAGGTCCGAGCCCGCCTTCCAAGTGGCCAGCACCACCGCACTCCCTCCACCAACCTCCACAGAACGGCAAAGGCTGGCCAACTTCATCTGCAGCTGCTGTGCTGCAAGGCCTGTGCCGGCTGGATCGTCTGCAGCTGCTGTGCTGCAAGGCCTGTGCCGGCCCACTTCATCTGCCGGCTGGCTGTTTTTCTTCAAGGCCTGTGCCGGCCAGTTCACCTGCCGGCTGTGTTTGCCTGCAGCGGCTTTCTTCTGCGGGCTGTGCTTGCCTGCCACCTTTGCCATGCCATGCCCACTGCCCCTGCTCACCAGCCCCCGTTCAATTTTTGCTTTGCCCCCCCTGTTCATTGCCATGTGCGCCAGGATCAAGGCAACAGTTTGCAAGCTGCAAGAACTGCCCTGTTGGCAGCTACAACACGGGCCTGCAGTGGCGGCCCGTGCACTGTGTTTGCGTGCATCCATTCATCCATCCATTCGTTGTGTTCATTGCGTGTGCCACTTGAGCTGGCACGGAGACTGCATTTGTGCAGCCCATGCACCGTTGTGGTTCACGGCGTTCAGTTCAAACCATTCATCCATCCATTCGTTGTGTTCATTGCGTGTGCCACTTGAGCTGGCGCGGAGACTACGTTTGTGCAGCCCATGCACCGTTGTGGTTCACTGCGTTCAGTTCAAAAGGGAAGGCCTTGGACTGCGTGTGAGCAGCCGGCCACGTTCCCTGTCACCTGCATTGTTTTGAGCCAGAGACTGCATGCGAGCAGCCTGGCTCCCTGTTAACTGCTTTCCTTTTGCAGAGTTCAGTGATCCTGGGCCATGGTTTAGTGTAAAATTTGTAAGTTAAGGTAAGATGTACTATAAATATGAGTGCGCCCCGGCATGTCTGTCTTAGCGCCGGCAATTTTATTTAAGTCGTCCGTGTGAGTGAGTTTGTTTAGGTAGTTACTCAGCCCTTAGGTTATTTATTTTGGGGACACGAATACCATAAATGTCGCACTCAGGGATCCGTAGGTAAAATGTACTAGGGGAAAACTACACATGATGGCACACGAAAATTTGACGACTCGGGACGAGTCTGTAAAAAGGGGAGGGGGTAGTGTTGTGGTTGACCAAATTCGCAAACCACCATTCAGGTCCCTTAGGTGAGATATCTCGGTAAGTATATGTGAAGTTAGGCCCAAACCCGTTGTCTAGAGGGAATAAATGTCATTCATGAGGGCTGCGACTCTTCAGGATAGCCGTTTTTCTTTTACTATCTTTATTTTGGACCAGCCGCCATTATTACCACCACCAACCACGTCTCAACAGCCATCACACAACAACCACCAACCACAACGCGGCCATCACAACAACCACCAACCACAATGCCGCTTCGCCACAACCGCCACGACCTTTACCGTCACAACTCGCCACCATCGCATCACCGTCATCTCGCGCCACTCGTGGGCACCGATGCTGGACTCGTGCGGGGCGCGCACCGAGCAGCGTGTTCAAAAACATCACGGACTTTCCGCAGAAAAACGGATCAAAAACGACTCACGCCCACTTTTGTTCCGTCCAATCGGTGAGCGAGGGGTGATTTGGCCCCGCCTCCAGGGCGTTGGAGGGCGGTCGCTATATGCAAATTCATGGATCAAAAAGCATTCACGCCCACTTTTCCTCAGGCCAATGGGGAGCCAGCAAGAGAGGTGAAGGGTCGGAGGCAGAGGGTCAAGGGTAAAAGAGCGAAGCCACGGGGCTAATAAAAACGACTGCGTTCATCAGAAGAGGGGAGTTCGCAGTTGGGAGTTCGCGGAGCCAGTGGAGAGTTGGGACGAGTCAAGAGTCGGAGTGAAGAGGACGAAGCTGTGGAGAGGCGGCGGCGGCGAAGGCGGTTGAGGGGGTGCTCGCGTCGGATTCGGGGAACTGCGGAAGGAGAGGCCGGCGGCGCGACCGAGGTCGTGGTGGAGACGCTCGTCGCGGGACCCGAGATTTTGTGAAAACCTCCTTTCCCCGAGCATCAGCAACCCCCTCCTGTTTCCCCCCGCGCTGAGATAGTGCGACAAAAGGGGGCCCCCTTCCCACCCCCTACCAGACACTGTCCGCGAGGCCCACGGAGTTGAGGCACCACCGCCACTTCGCGTCTCTTCATCAGACGGGTAGGCCCGACACGGTCTCGGCCCCAGGCCCGCCTACCTCATCCTGGAGGGTGGTTCTCCTTTCTTTTGCTTTGGGAATATGTGTTGTCGGCGCCGTCTGTGAAGTAAAATTGTATAAGTGTTGCCGAGTGCCCGGTAGTCAGATAGATCTGCATTGTTGCATTTGCTTTTTGCATTGTCTTCTTTTACATGTGCTTTTGGTGGAATTGTATATGTGTGCTTTCCGTTCACCGCGAAATAAATGTGCTTATTGTTGAACTGTTTTCCCGCTTCGCTTCGTCATTTCTTTCATTGAATCCCCATCTTGCTTCACGTAAAGGGTTGGTCGTGGGCTAAGACGCCCGATAATTAATCGAACCGTCGAGGCCGACGAATAACACCGCTCGGTTATCCCGATAGTACGGAACGGGTCGCTTAAGTGGCCCGTGTCCGAAGTCGACCTGCGGCGAGGTGCGATCGCCCGGTCTACCCTCCGTGTGGGTACTTAGGTAGGTCGAATTTGGCGAGCAACCCTATCCCACGCGGGGGCCGATTGGCACGATCGCGGTGAGACCGAAAGGTCCACCCGTGACTGGTTCCCGGCGTTAGTCCGAGAGGGTCACGACTGGATTGTCCGTCCGGTGGGCGACGTGCGGCGATTCGAGTTACGTGGCCGTCCGCACGCCGGCGGGCGCGAATCCGCAACAATATATATATATATATATATATATATATATATATATATATATATATATATATATATATATATATATATATATATATATATATATATATATATATATATAGTGTGCGTGTGTGTAATATGCGATGATTGCTGTGTGTGTGTGTGTGTGTGTGTGTGTGTGTCCATGTCTATATAATGAGCTTTTAAAATGGTTTTCTCTGCAACCATCTGTCCAATTAATGCAAAACTTTAAACATAGGAGGGACTCCCCATATTGCTAACTCTGACGTCATAGGTCACTTGGTATGGCAGCCATATTGGATTAAACAAAAAAAAATTTGACATCATTTGGAAAAAAAAAACTGGATAGGATAGGTCATTGGGTGATAATGATGACGTCACCGGTGAAATGGTATTCCAGCCATAATTGTTTGAATTGAAATCCTACAAAAAATCTGAAACTTCATATATCAGATCTATGACACAATGTCAGTAATTAAATTTCTGACGTCATAGGTCGCATGATATGGCAGCTATATTGAATTAACTACAAAACTGCTCAACTAAAAAAATTTAAACTTGGCATCTGTCACCAACTCCCCATGAAGTGTATTGGGTGATAACAATGATGTCATCAGTGATGTGGTATTCCAGCCACAATTGGTTGAATTGAAAGTCTTACCTGAAAAATCTTAACGTAATATATCTGATCTATGACCCGATGCGGGTGATTAAACTTATGACTTCATGGGTCACATTGTTTGGCAGCCATGTTGGATTAAAGGAAAAAAATTGGACAAAATTTTCTCCAAAACCACTCAACAAAAAAAATTTGAAAATTGGCATATGTCATCAATTCCCCATGGGGTATACAGAGTGATAACAATGACATCATCAGAGGAGTGGTATTCCAGCCAGAAATGGTTGAATTGAAATTCTTATTAAAAAATATGAAACTTCATATAACTGATCTATGACCCAATATGAGTGAAGAATGAAATATTTTAAACACATAATAGGGTGCATGTACGATACGAGTATACCGGCCATAATAGTTGCGTGTTCAGTTAACGATGAACACGATTTTTGTTCAGAATGAACGCGCGAGGCGAGACTGGAATTTACGTGTGTCGTCCCAATTAGCAAATACTATTGAGGTCATCCTATCATCAGCATATATTATTTACAAAGACAATAACTGGGCCATATTATTTATTCTTCCATTTTCAGGAAGAGTGAGGGACAAATATAAAGAGAAAAGGCTTGGAAAGTTGGGAAGGAAAATCTGAAAGTCACTGCTCTCATGATGCAACTGCAAAAGGAGCAAAATAAATAAAAAGGGGTTTGAATTGAACAACCCCACTCCTCTCAGCTCCCCTTTGCCCAATACCCTTCCCGCCAAAATGAATCAGGAGTGTAACATATTACTTATTTGTAAATGTTGACAAAACATTTGTGAATGCTCACAAAATTTGAGCACCAGGAGAAATGCATCTGGTGTGGGTGATTAAAGATGTTGGAGAAACCTTCCACAGGTATGTTATACCACAGGTATGGACCACCACATGAAAGGGGGTTGGGAACAATGGTTTACTTGCACATTTGCACCAATCATACACACCCCTCAAAAGGTGATGATTTGAGGGAGAAAAAAACAAAACTCTCAACCAAAATTAATCATCCATCCAAGAGGGGAGATCTATCAAGGATGTGATTATGCAACACTGGAGGGAGATGGGATCAGACTACGTTGGAAAATACCATCGATACTCCTCCACAACCCCACCTCCAAATCAGGTCATTCTTACTCAGCGTGAAAAAAGAACAAAAGCCACGTTCACACATATAGTTTATTCATCACCAACTATTCACAGGTTCATTTGTAATCCAAAACAGTTTGTAATACATTCTGTAATAAAGGATCTATTCCGGTATCAGGTAGCAAAAATGCCAAAAACGCATTCAACGGGATAAATGAAAGACAAAATAGAGGCAGTAACATGAATGAATGAATGCATCGGTGAAGTGAGAACGTTAACTGAAGCCCGTTAAAGAAAAAGGTCGGGGAAGCTTGTGCTCAACTCAATGGTGGAAATAATGAGAAGACATCATAAGAGAGCCAAATGAAACCGCGAACGCCATGCATTCAGAAAATGGAAGCACCACCGACTCGGGTAGCTGTCCGGCGAACAGCACGGCTCAGGTGCCATGTTTCGACGACCGAGTGGTCTTCATCTTGGACTGCGCAGGAATCGTGTGCCTGGTTCAGGATCCTCAAATCGGAAGGCTCACCATCTTCACATTGCAGTCGCATGATGTCCCCATCCACTCGGGATGATCCGTAACACCTGGCACACAATGCCTGCACAGTACGGGATGAAAGACCACTACGTGGTCAAAACTTCAGACCTGTCGAGCCTCCTGCCTCCTGGGCAGTCGTGTTCCAGTTGGTGGTGAATCCGCGTTTTGAGCACAGTATGAGAAACAAAAGAAAACAAAACAAACAAAAAAACCCCCCATAACGATGAACACAAAACAAAACAAGACCACAAGCGAAATCAAGCAAAAAGTTTTAAAAACGAACTTGTTTATTAACTGCAAAATGTACAATTTGGTACAAAAAAGAAAAGAAAAGAATGAGCAGCCACGTTGTAAAAATCGCCAAAATGCTCGGATGCTACGCGTTTCAGTTATTGTGAATTCCAGACGACTATGAAAGTATACCTTAAAAATTCAGACAAAATAAATGTACAAACAGTATGTTTCAACAGGTGTCTGTTATTTCAGACAGCATGAAGAGGCGATCTGATGATGCCTGCGGTTTTTTTTTTAAAAGCAAAATTAGATACATCGTTCATTGTGCATTGTGCACAAGCGTTTTGTCTCACGACGATTCACAACCCTTGATCTTGTTAACAGCCAAAAAATCTTGTTATCAAAGAAAACAACTTCTTTCAGCTTTGTCGTTTTTTGCCATTATTGTCTCCCTTCGTATTTTCTCCATCTTTACCGAGTGCATGACTTGAACCTCTATCTTTTCCAGACGATCTGGAATGCTCACGATCTTTGTCCCTTCCCCTGACCCTTCCGCGGTCTTTACTCCGCGATCTATCTCTTTCTCTGTCCCGCTCTCTGCTATACGACAACTCTCTCCTTTCTCGGCTTCTCGAGTGGTGCCGACTTCTGTTTTTTTCATAATCCCTGCTCCGAGACCTGTCCCTCCGTCGATGTTTTTCTCTGTCTTGACTGCTTGATCGCTGCCGACCTCGATCACGATTATTTGAGCGTCCTCTTCCTCTGTCGTGGTCTCGACTGTTTGACCTGTCTCTGCCTCTGTGATGATGTCTGGATTTCTCGCGGTCTCGGTCACTGTCATGGTCTCGGTCGTGCTCACGGTCTCGTTCATATTCGCGGTCGTGCTCTCGGTCTCGTTCATGCTCACGGTCTCGTTCATGGTTGCGGGCTCGGTCGTGCTCGCGGTCTCGGTCGTGCTCGCGGTCTCGGTCGTGCTCGCGGTCTCGGTCGTGGTCACGGTCTCGGTCGTGCTCACGGTCTCGGTCGTGCTCGTACTCACGGTCTCGGTCGTGCTCGCGGTCTCGGTCGTGCTCACGGTCTCGGTCGTGCTCGAGGTCTCGGTCGTGCTCACGGTCTCGGTCGTGCTCGCGGTCTCGGTCGTGCTCGCGGTCTCTCCCTCGATGTTTGTCGCGTTCTCTGTTTCGGTCTTTTTCTCGGTGCTTTTCTCGAGTCTTTTCTCGCTTAATTTTTTCTCTTCCCTCATCAGAATTGCCCGAAATTCTTTCTTTGCCCTTTTTAGGGTCTTGCACTTTCTCCCGGTCCCGACTGTGGTTATGGTGCCAATCTTGATCTCGGCTCCAGCTTCTTGAGCGATCCCCATCATAATGTCTCTCCCTGTTTCTTGGTCTGTTCACATCACCCTCTCTTTCTCGATCCAAATCCCAGTGCATGTCCCTCTCCTGTTCATGTTCCCCTCTTCTTTCCCACTCCCGATGCTGTCTCCATTCCACTTCCTCAACATCTGGTAACTTATGCTCGCCATGCTTGTCCAAATGCTTCCAAAACTCCTCTTCATGTCGTTTATGTCTTCTTTCACCACCTGGCATTACAGGACCACCCTCTTTTGGTGGATCACGACGGGAATTTGGGAGGTAACCTTCTTTCCACACCCCACTAGTTTCTGCAAATTGTGGAGGGCCTTGCAATCGAGAACCAACATGAAAGGGGTTATGAGATTGATTCGATG
>NC_140971.1:62902585-62924370 GCF_056783735.1 Eptatretus burgeri
AGTAATGTTCAAAAGTTTGTTTTTGCCTCATACATCCAACATGGCTATGATTGCAACTAACTTCAAAGCTGCATCAAACTGGTTCACTTGAGACCGGCTTTTGATTCAATTCGAGGATAATCCTTTTGTTCCTCAACCCGAGACAATGCAATCAATACCCTGGGACTTATTCAACTCCAGCTCGAATAAATAAACCCCCAAAAAATAAAAAATGACGTTTACATTCTTTACTTGAGATTACACAACAATGACCCATTGCATCCGTCACTCGTATAGTTTCATACCATCTCATTTTTATGAGTTGAAAGGTGTTTTTGGGATGCACAAGCATTTACAAGATATGCTTAAAATGAAAACCATCATTGTGCAAATATTTTTGGAAAGTTGCTTCAATCAACCTGTCGTTTGTAAGTTGGTGTGAAGGTAAAATTATTGAAAAATGGGTGACGACTGAAAATAAATTGGTTTATCGTCAACACGGCATCCAAAAGCCGTTTCATCATCGTCATACAGGTTGCAGGTGCAACCTCTCAACAGCAGAGGGCGCTCGCTTTCAAGAAACTTCAGCTTTTTAGTGCAACTTTACAGTGGTCCGTGGAGGAGGCCAAAACTCCAAGACCTGAAGTCTGGGGACACGTTTTAAATAATCCTTGACCAAAAAAAACCCCAAAAACATTTCATGGATAAGTTGATCAAACATGCCAGAATGGACTGATATGTGATAGAGGAGCCTGCACAGGGTAATTTTGTCCAATGATTCCAATTAGCAAACACTGTAATTACAAAACGATCCTGTGGTTGGAACTACAGACGGTCACAGTGCATGGAACCCTCATTATGATTGAAAAGGGGCTTCTCAGACGATGATGCCGTGGTGCACACTTGAATCCTTTTGTGTTGAAGATACTCTGTCACTTCACCGATGGAGCTTCTGATGCCAAGAGTTTGATGAGCAGCAGCTTCTCAATTAAAGGTGACAAAAAATAGGCTTGTGCAATGCATTAAAATGGCCTCGTCTCAGAGTTTGTAAAACAACTCTGGGGAAGGCATTCTGATGTGAAAGTTCCACCAAATCAAAATTTGAACGAGTTTGAATGGTGTCCTTGTGCTTTTTAAAGTCTATATTTATTGGTATTCTCATGAAGTTTAAAGTGCAAAACCAGCTGCTTCTGTCCCAGTAAATAATCTCACCAATATTGCCAAGCATGCATGAACTCCAATGATCTCATGAACCATTTTCCCTGCAAACTGTTTTGAGGTGTTCCATTGTAAATGCAGACCTGCAAAGGTAAGCACCTCTTCAGATGAGGCATCCCAATATCATTCCTGGTAGGTGCCACTCAACAGGTTGAACTGTTTCGACAAGATGTGCAAAAAATAGTCTTCCAGCCAGAACCACGACCGCTTTGCAGATTCAAGGAACCATAGGAAAGATTCCACCATGAGCACATCATCCAAAATCACGAGTAATGGCGCTGAGAGTCACGGAAAGGACAGGCGTCACTGATGTCTCATCTCGGGGTTGAGTTTGTGAGCTGGTGTGAATTATATCAAACAATGAAAGATTATGCTTTGTGAACCATCACATTATGACGACGCCTACATTTAAAGATTATTTAGTTTTGGCAGGCATTTACTCACATGCATGAGATGGAGAACGAGCAGCGCTGGCCGTCTCGATAATTTAAAGATGGCTGAGGTGAGATGAATGTTATTGATGATACTCGACTTTGAAGGGCCACAGCCTTCAAAACATGGACCCTATGTTCAACCTTGCAGGTATAAAACTAAATCCTTGAAGTTAAATGCACAGCAGCACCTGTTTTCTAATTTAACCCAAAGTAATTTTGCATTCTGTGGCACTTTGCCCAAAAATGGAAGATAAACTGACAGTCTTCATGCTGTTGACCAAAAAATTGAAATGGAATAGGAAAACTGATCTGACCCGAGTTAAACCATAAAGAGAAACGTTTGTCCTAAGTATGAGCACTACCCTGGACTGAGCAGGAAGAGATTCGTGACAAATGTCCAAAACGTGAACGAAAATGTACACCATGTTTGAGGTAGTGCTTTATGTAAAAATGACCAGAAAACAGGACTGTGCACTATAGCCAACTTTAAGCAGCTGCATTAAAGTAATTTTAAAACTAAGAATATTATGTTCCAATAGTTGCTTGTTCTGAGAATCTAAGGATACTTACATGTATACTCGATTTTAAAAAGTTAGAGGAAATTAACTTCAATCAAAAAACTAGGTTCTTATTGATCCCACTCCTCCCCAACCCAATTTTCTTTTTTACTGCTTTGTTTATAGGACCAGGCCGTACAATTTTGACGAGGAAAAGACAATGGCTAAAGGCCACTTTATAATTCTAACTTTGTGCCGTGAAAGTTACTCGAAGTGAACCAGGATCCAGTCTGTGATCAAAAATATTTATTTGCCAAGTCAAGAAGACACAATTCATTTACACATAAGTATCAAAGCTTGCCATATCTCAACAAAAGCCAAGTGTATAAAGTTCAGGAAATGCAAGGTTTCTGAATATATCCAGAAGAAAAGATGTGATGTGGTGAAAAGTTTTTAATTTTTCAAGGCAAAATCGAATTGAACTTACCTTTTGACCAATATTCAACCTGACCAATATTGCAATTTAGTGGTGGGATTGAAAAGTAAATAGATAAAAATAACAGCAAAAACTAAAAGAACCAAGTTCTTTCAATGAAAATAATTCATTTTCCAACAAAGGAAGAAAATGAATTATTTTCATTTCAGATCTTTTCAGCCATATATTGTTTGCACTACAGAATGCATATACTATTCAGGATGACACAGCAGGAGGTCAAGAAAATCTCCTTGACAAGCCTGGCAAGTAGCTTCGAGGTCTCGGACTCCATCCGGATGAAACCTGGGCTGCCAAAAGGGGATGGGTAAAGGGAGAAAGAAAGAGAGGGAGAGACAGAGACAGAGACAGAGAGAGAGAGAGAGAGAGAGGCTGTGGATGGGATGCTGTCAAAATGGAGATGGATAATCCGTACCTGGGTTGTCGAAAGGCAGCAACTGTTCAGGAACAGGGTGCAGAGCAGGCAGAGGGATGAGGTACATGTCCTTGAGGGAACGAGAGGCGTTAGATATGACGCCATAACGCTGACGGCTGTTGAAGTAGGAGTACAGAGAGATGTATGCCACAGCTTCTTCGTCAGTGGCAGGATGGAAACGGATTATGCAAACCTCCTGTCATGCATAAAGATGGGCAGAAAAAAGGGGAGTAAAGGATTGAGGATCAGAGCAAATCACAAAGGGAATAAAGTTGCATCAAGTACAAGCTATGACTGGAGATCATGATTATGTTTTGATGATGTGCTTTTTATTGACCTTATGTTATGCCATTATGTTATGTATGTATGCCATTATGTTATGGCATACAATTATGTTATGACACGATTGTTGCAATAATATATGATTGTTGTGTTATGATACATGGTTGTGATGACATATGACTGTTGTAGTTCATGACTGTTACAACACATTATTGTTGTTATAATATATGCTTGTTGTGTTATGACATATGATTGTTGTGAGAAATGATTATTTTATGACATATGATTGTTGTTATGCCATGATTGTTATGACATATGATTGTTGTTATGACATATTGTTGTGTTATGACATATGATTGTGGTATGAAATATGATTGTGTTGTGTTATGACATATGATTGTGTGTTATGACATATGATTGTATTGTGTTATGACAAATGATTGTATTGTGTTATGACAAATGATTGTATTGTGTTATGACATAGGATTGTGTTATGACATATTATTGTGTTGTGTTATGATATATGATTGTGTTGTGTTGTGATATATGATTGTGATGACATGATTGTTGTGTTATAACATATGATTGTTATGATATATGAGATTGTTATGACATATGATTGTGTTATGACAAATTATTGTGTTGTGTTATGACATATGATTATCATATATGATTATGATAAATGACTGTTATGACAAATGATTGTTGTGACATATGATTGACATATGCTTGTTGTCATGACATGATTGTTGTGCTATGACATATGATTGTTGTTATGACATGATTGTTGTTATGACATATGATTGTGCTATGACATATGATTGTGTTGTGTTATGACATATGATTGTGTTGTATGATGACATATGATTTGGTTGTGTTATGATATGATTGTGAGGACATGATTGTTGTGTTATGACATATGATTGTTATGATATATGAGACTGTTATGACATCTGATTGTGTTATGACATATGATATATGACTGTTATGACATATGATTGTGTTGTATTAAGACATATGATTGTGTTGTTTGATATATGATTGTGATGACATGATTGTTGTGTTATAACATATGATTGTGTTATGACATGGTTGTTATGACATATGATTGTGTTGTGTTATGACATATGATTGTTATGTTATGACACATGATTATGTTATGACAAATGATTGTGTTGTGTTGTGAAACATGATTGTTGTTATGACATGATTGTTGTGTTATGACATGATTGTTGTATTATGACAGGATTGTTGTGTTTTGACAGGATTGTTGTGTTTTGACATATGATTGTTATGACAAATTGTGTTATGACATGTTGTTCTTCTTCTTTCGGCTGCTCCCGTTAGGGGTCGCCACAGCGGATCTGATCCGCATACTGATTTGGCACAGGTTTTACGCCGGATGCCCTTCCTGACGCAACCCTGGTCGCCTCTTACGACACAGGGATAGGGATTGGGTTTCACCATGATTCCGGGCTGCCCTACACCCTCTCATAGTGCGGCCCAGCACAGAGCTCCCTTCCTCAAGCGATCCTCCAACCCAAGTCTCTGAGTAGCTGGATTACAGGCGCACGCCACTACGCCCGGTTGATTGTGTTATGACATATGATTGTTGTTATGACATGATTGTGTTGTGTTGACATATGATTGTTGTTATGACATGAATGTGTTGTGTTATGACATATGATTGTTATGACATAATTGTGTTGTGTTATGACATGTAATTGTTGTTATGACATGATCGTGTTGTGTTAAGACATGATTTTGTGAAGACCCATGATTGTTATGACATGATTATGTAATGACACATGATTGTTGACTTATGATTGTTGTGTTATGACATAAGATTGTGTCATGTTAAGGTACGTTATGTTATGTCACGTTTTGTCGTCTCCCACCCCACATCCCGTAACCCAACCCCAAAAAGTTTTACCTTTTTATCCTTTTAAAACATTTTCAATCACCTTGGAGCCTGATGTTTTGAGCTTTCCAACATAATCCCACACCATCTTGGGCAAAATCCTTCCACCAATATGTATCGTGTCAGGAAGTTCCTGCATTCCAAAATAAAAACAAAATCAAGGGTTAAGGTGCAGAATTAAAAATTAAAATATGCAATCTATACAGATAATTCCCATATTTTGACTGAAAACATTCCGTATTAAAGAACGAAACCTTAAGACACTAAGAGGAAGGCATTTAGTTGTCAAGAAAAACAGATTTTATTTTGCCTGACATTCATCAGCAATCACTTGAGATTTAAATACAATCTAACAATCACTTCTTACTTCTTCAAGCAGGTCATTGGAAGAACACCAATATCATTTGAATCAGAAGTTGCTTCTTAATTCAGAGATGCTGACACAATAATTTTGCAAACTATGTATCTGAAAAGACCTCAGTGTGAAGAAATCGACAAATGGCACAGAAATACCTCTGTGCCTTTTGTTGGCTAATACCTGCATTGTCAAGTGCTTTGGTCACCAGGCTAGTAGTGTATAAATGAATAACATTTCGCATTAAAAAAAAAGTGAGATAAACGAAACCACGCACACAGAAGATCAAGAAGCAAGTGATCAATTTGCTGCAGGTGGAAGCAATTAAGGTTTGCGTTGTTTCAATCACACCAACTGTTGTAATGGGTTGCTATCCTGGCTATTGTCAACATCATCTGGATGTAGCTCTTTCTTCATGAGGTGTACTCGTTTGGTTGCTTGAAACTCGACTCATGGGTACAGGAGCAGCTGCATTGGAACTTTGCGAGTTTACCATATAGAAGATCCGTTTATATTATGTTCACAGTTTGAGGACAAAAACAAAACGTTCATCACCCCTTGATCACTGAAATGGACCAAACTTTGCTTACAATAATGATAGCATGTGATTGCAAGCAATTGTGAAGAGTATGAAAAAATTCTGAAAACGAATGGAGCTCCAGCATGTTCATTTGGAAAGAAAGGATGAATATCAAAAGTTTGCTCCAGAAATGTGTTTTATGTACTCCAAAGTTACTGGAATTTTTTTTCTAAATGTGACAGACTTATAAAGCTAAATATAAACTTTGATGGGAACGGAGAGATAGCCAGCAAAGTTGAAAGTTATCATCAATTTACAACAGAAAGAAAGTTCAAGTTGTGCTAATCATGCACGCTGAAATTGCCCAAAGGGCCATTTTCACATTGCAAATGCATAGTGACATTTATGGTCTCTTGGGACTCTCCTTTTTCTATATCGCCCTTCTCTTTTCATGTAGGCTCTTCCTGACACCTTTTCTTCTTTCCATCTTCCAAAACCCCCTCTTTCACCTTTTCCTTTTCTCACTTTAAACCACTTCATAATAGTTGCCATGAATCCAGCACCCAGTATTCAGGTGTGTACATCAAACCCCAATATATTTTCATTGCCAAGCCAACATCTAGTTATTACTGAGAGTTAAAAAGTGAAATGTCCTTGAAGATAAGGGGAGAAAACAAGATTAAAGGTAAAATGGTTTGGTTGAGGGGTAAGGGGGGTTGGGGGGGCAAGGGGAAAGAACAAAGAGATAGGGTGTACAGCTATAGCGGTTCAAGAAGGTGCCAGGCAC
The DNA here is from genome assembly GCF_056783735.1 of Eptatretus burgeri. Taxonomy (NCBI): domain Eukaryota; kingdom Metazoa; phylum Chordata; class Myxini; order Myxiniformes; family Myxinidae; genus Eptatretus; species Eptatretus burgeri. The sequence goes on from NC_140971.1 coordinate 62,909,487, forward strand.
AGGAATTTATGGTGTTAGAGCGGGTATACGTGCACAAACGAGTTAGTGAGATTTGAAGAATTCCTTCAGCAAATGATGAGTCTTATTCAATGACCGTCCAGATGATCAACTGGGAAATGTTCATCATTGAGGTTTTGACTGATCACAGAACCTCTTTGAATAGCAGGTCCAAAATCTTGGTTGTGTCTGAAGGACATCCAAGCAGAAAGAGTGCAATGGAGTTAACAGCAATATAAAAGACAGCTTCACAGTAGATCAATTACAACTATTTTAACAGCCCCTCAAAAATCCGATCTTCTTGTTGGGTCTCAAAAAATCCGATCTTCTTTGTAGCTTTTATCTCCAACACGAGCCTCGATGGCGTATACAAATATAAATAAAATAAAATAAATAAGAGGACACCCAGAGAAAGTTTTTGGCTCAAGTTTTTCACAAACTGCATGTCCAGGCTTCACATTCAACTGAGATGTGGCTGGAATTTTGTCAGGGTGTTGGCAATCTCACCGCCTCGACGCAAAATACACTGGAAATAGAATGTCCGCAAACTAATACAAGCAGACGGGACCACACAGACTCATGTCCATCTGAAGGATGGCAGAGTTTGTGATATCAAGCAGGAGACGAGGAAGCGGGGGACGAGGGGGGGACGAGGGTAGGAAGCAGGGGACAAGGGGGGGCGAGGATAGGAAGTGGGGGACGAGGGGGTGAGGAAGTGGAGCATGAGGACGAGAGGAGGTGGGGGATGAGGTGGAGAAGAAGTGGGGACTAGGGGAGAGGAAGCGGGGGATGAGGGGGGCGAGGAAGCGGGGGACTAAGGGGGAGGAAGCGGGGGATGAGAGGGGTGAGGAAGTGGAGCATGAAGGCGGGAGGAAGTGGGGGATGAGGGGGAGAAGAAGCGGGGAACTAGGGGGAAGAGGAAGCGGGGAACGAGGGGGAAGAGGAAGCGGGGAGAGGTAGTGGGGGACAAGGGGGAGAGGAAGCGGTGGACGAGGGGGTGAGAAAGCGGGGGACGAGGGGAGGGGGAGAGGAAGCGGGGAACGAGGGGGAAGAGGAAGCGGGGAACGAGGGGGAAGAGGAAGTGGGGAGAGGTAGTGGGGGACAAGGGGGAGAGTAACGGGGAAGAGCGGAGGCGGGGACGGGGGGAGGCAGGAAGCGTGGGACTAGGGGAGGAGGAAGCGGGGGACGAGGGGGTGAGGAAGTGGAGCATGAGGGCGAGAGGGAGTGGGGGATGAGGGGGGAAGCGGGGGACTTGGGGAGAGGAAGTGGGGGACTAGGGGGAGATGAAGCGGGGAATGAGGGGGTGAGAAAGCGGGGGACAAGGGGGTGAGAAAGTGGGGGACAAGGGGGTGAGAAAGCGGGGGACAAGGGGGTGAGAAAGCGGGGGACAAGGGGGAGAGTAAGCGGGGGACAAGGGGGAGAGTAAGCGGGGGACAAGGGGGAGAGTAAGCGGGGGACAAGGGGGAATCAGAAGCGGGTGAGAAAGAGAGGTTGTGTGGACAAGGGGGAGAGGAACTGGGGACGAGGGAGGAGAGGAAGTGGGGGACGAGGATAAGATGAAGTGGGGGATGAGGGGTAAGATGAAGCGGGAGACGAGGGGGAGAGGAAGCGGGGGGAGGAGAGGTGGTGGGGGCCAAGGGGGTGAGGAACGGGGGATGAGGGAGGAGAGGAAGCGGGGGACGAGGGTTAAGAAGAAGCGGGGGATGGTTGGGAGAGGACCAGGGAGAGAGGGAGCGGGGGGAGAGGGGTGAGGAAGCGGGGGATGAGGGGGGAGCTGAAGCGGGGACGAGAGGAGAGGAAGCGGGGAAGAGAGGGTGAGGAAGCGGGGAACAAGGAGTAGAGGAAGTGGAGGAAGAGGGGGAGAAGAAGCAGAGGATGAGAAGGAAGGGAAAGCAGGGAAGGAGGGAGGAGAGGAAATGGGGGACAAGGGGGTGAGGAAGCGGGGGACTATGGGGAGAGGAAGCGGGGACCATGGGGAGAGGAAGCGGGGACCATGGGGAGTGGAAGCGGGGAACGAGGGGGAGAGGAAGCGGGGGACGAGGGGGAGGGGTGAGGAAGCGGGGGACGAGGGGGAGAGGAGGCGGAAGAAGAGGGCAAGAGGAGGAGGAAGAAGAGGGCGAGAGGAAGCGGCGGACGAGAAGGAAGAGGAAGCAGGGACGAGGGGGAGAGGAAGCGGGGGACTTGGGGGAAAGGAAGCGGGGGACTAGGGGGAGAGGAAGCGGGGGACTAGGGGGAGAGGAAGCGGGGACTAGGGGGAGAGAAAGCGGGGATTGAGTGGGTGAGGGGCGGGAGAGGAAGTGGGGGATGAGGGGGAGAGGCAGCGGGGGAGGAGGGGGAGAGGCAGCGGGGGAGGAGGGGGGAGACGAAGCGGGGGATGAGGGGGGAGCTGAAGCGGGGGACGAGAGGAGAGGAAGCGGGGGAAGAGAGGGAGAGGAAGCGGGGAACAAGGAGTAAAGGAAGTGGAGGAAGAGGGGGAGAAGAAGCAGAGGATGAGAAGGAAGGGAAAGCAGGGAAGGAGGGAGGAGAGGAAATGAGGGACAAGGGGGGGTGAGGAAGCGGGGGACTATGGGGAGAGGAAGCGGGGACCATGGGGAGAGGAAGCGGGGGACCATGGGGAGTGGAAGCGGGGAACGAGGGGAGAGGAACCGGGGGACGAGGGAGAGGGGTGAGGAAGAGGGGGACGAGGGGGAGAGGAGGCGGAAGAAGAGGGCGAGAGGAGGAAGAAGAGGGCGAGAGGAAGCGGCGGACGAGAAGGAAGAGGAAGCAGGGACGAGGGGGAGAGGAAGCGGGAGACTTGGGGGAAAGGAAGCGGGGGACTAGGGGGAGAGGAAGCAGGGGACTAGGGGGAGAGGAAGCGGGGATCGAGTGGGTGAGGGGGCGGGGAACGAGCAGGAGAGGAAGTGGGGGATGAGGGGAGAGGAAGTGGGGGATGAGGGGGAGAGGCAGCGGGGAGGAGGGGGAGAGGCAGCGGGGGAGGAGGGGGAGACAAAGCGGGGAACGAGGGGGAGAGGAAGCGGGGGACTAGGGGAGAGGTAGCGGGGATGAGGCGGTGAGGAAGCGGGGAGGAGGTGGGAGAGGAAACAGGAGAAGAGGGAGAGGAAACGGGACACGAGGAGGGAGAGGAAGCGGGGGACAGGATCTGGGGATGATGGGACAGGAACCGGGGGACGAGGAGAGAGAGAGGCAGTGGATGAGGGGGAGAAGAAGTGGGGGACGAGGTGGAGAGGAAGCGGGGAGGAGGTGGGAGAGGAAGCGGGGAAGAGGTGGGAGAGGAAGCGGGGGACTAGGGGGAGAGGAAGCAGGGATAGAGTGGGTGAGGGGCGGGGAATGAGCGGGAGAGGAAGCGGGGGACGAGGGGGAGAGGAAGCGGGGGACGAGAGGGAGAGGAAGCAGGGGACGAGGGGAGAGGAAGCGGGGGACGAGGGGGAGAGGAAGCGGGGAGGAGGTGGGACTAGGAAGCGGGGGAAGAGGTGGGAGAGGAAGCGGGGGACGAGGGAGAGAGGAAGCGGGGGACGAGGGAGAGAGGAAGCGGGGACGAGGGAGAGAGGAAGCGGGGGTCGAAGGGGAGTGGAAGCAGGGGACTAGGTGGAGAGGAAGCGGGGATCAAGTGGGTGAGGGGCGGGGAACGAGCGGGAGAGGAAGCGGGGGATGAGGGGGAGAGGCAGCGGGGGACTAGGGGGAGAGGAAGGGGGGATAAGGCGGTGAGGAAGCGGGGGAGGAGGTGGGAGAGGAAACGGGACACGAGGAGGGAGAGGAAGCGGAGGACAGGATCTGGGGATGATGGGACAGGAACCGGGGGACGAGGGGAGAGAGGCAGTGGATGAGGGGGAGAGGAAGCGCATGATGATGGGGGAGAAGAAGCGGGGGACGAGGGGAACAGGATCTGGGGATGATGGGACAGGAACTGGGAGACGAGGAGGAGAGTCAGCGGGATACGATGGGGTGGAGGAAGCGGGAGATGATGGGGAAGAGGAAACGCGGGATGGGGAATAGGAAGCGGACTTTGGGCGATGGGCAAGAGGAAGCGGGGGGCAATGGGGAAGACGAGGCTGGGGACGAGGGGGAAGAGGAAGCGGGGAACGAGGGGGGAAGAGGAAGTGAGGGACGAGGGGGGAAGAGGAAGCGGGGGACGAGGGGTTAAGACGAAGCGGGGACGAGGGGAGAAGAGGAAGTGGGGGACGAGGAGGGGAAGAGGAAGCGGGGGCAGAGGGAGGAAGAGGAAGCGAGGAAAAAGGGGAAGAGGAAGTGGGGGACGAGGGGGGAAGAGGAAGCGGGGGACGAAACGGGAAGGGGAAGCAAGGGACGATGGGGAAGACGAAGCGGGGATGAGGGGGAAGACGAAGCGGGGGATGAGGGGGAAGACGAAGCGGGGGATGAGGGGGAAGACGAAGCAGGGGACGAGGGGGGAAAAGGAAGTGGGGGACGAGGGGGAAGAGGAAGCGGAGAACGAGGGGGACTGGGAAGCGGGGATGAGGGAGGAAGAGGGGAACAAGGGGGAAGAGGAAGCGGGGGACGAGGGGGGAGAGGAAGCGGGGGACGAGGGGGGAGAGGAAGTGGGGGACGAGGGGTAAGACGAAGCGGGGAACAAGGGGGATACAAAGTGGGTGACGAGGGAGGAGGAGAATGACAACAAGGAGGAAATGAAGAAGCGGATGAGGAGAAGAGGAAGCAGATGGGGATCAGAGGAAGCGGATGGAGAGCAGAAGAAACAGTTGGGGAACAGAGGAAGCAGATGGGGAACAGAGGAGGCAGATGCGGATAAAAGCAAGCGGATTGGGAGAAGAGCAAGCGGATGGGGAGAAAACCAAGCGGATGGGGAGAAGAGCAAGCAGATGGGGAGAAGAGCAAGCGGATGGGGAGAACACCGAGCTGGGGAGGAAAAGTCGAGGACAACAAGAAGTAGAAGTGGAAGTAGAGTAGGAGAGAAGGAAGTAGTTAAGGAGAGGAGGAAGTGGAGTAGAGTGAGGGGTGGATGGGAAGGAGGAGGGTGGGGGAGAGTTGGAAAAGGGGGAGGGGAGGAGGAGTGGGTGTGGGAGGACAGGAAGGAGGAAGACAGGAAGGAGGAAAACGGGGAGTACGACGGCGTGGAGGACGACGGCGTGGAGGACGACGGCGTGGAGGACGACGGCGTGGAGGACGACGGCGTGGAGGACGGCGGCGTGGAGGACGGCGGCGTGGAGGACGACGGCGTGGAGGACGACGGCGTGGAGGACGACGGCGTGGAGGACGACGGCGTGGAGGACGACGGCGTGGAGGACGACGGCGTGGAGGACGACGGCGTGGAGGACGACGGCGTGGAGGACGACGGCGTGGAGGACGACGGCGTGGAGGACGACGGCGTGGAGGACGACTGCGTGGAGGACGACTGCGTGGAGGACGACTGCGTGGAGGACGACGATGGCGTGGAGGACGGCGGGTCAATGGCGGGGAAGATGACAGTGAGGACGACGTTGGAGAGGCCGACGACGGGGAGGCGGAGTTTGGGGAAGAGGACAGTGGGGAAAAGACGAGTGGGAGGAGTACAGGGAGGAGGAGGAATAAGATGGGGAGGAGTATGATGATGAAGAGGAGGATGAAGAAGAGGATGATGGGGAGGAGGATGAGGAGGGGGGGTTGGGAGAATGGGGACAGGTATGAAGACGGGGACGACAACAGGGAAGAGGCAGTGGAGGATGATAAGAAGAAGCGGAGGATGATGAGAAGAAGCGGAGGATGATGAGAAGAAGTGGAGAATGATAAGAAGAAGCTGAGGATGATAAGAGGAAGTGGAGGATGATAAGAAGAAGCGGAGGATGATAAGAGGAAGCGGAGGATGATAAGAGGGAGCGGAGGATGACGAGGAAGCGGAGGATGACAAGAGGAAGCGGAGGATAAGAGGAAGCAGAGGATAATAGGAGGAAGGAAGGATAATAGGAGGAAGCAGAGGATAAAAGGAAGCAGAGAAGAGGAAATGAATAAGAGTCAGCAGAGAAGAGGAAGCAGAGAAGGAAAAGAGGAAGCACAGGAGGAGAAGACGAAGCAGAGTACAATGAGGAGAAGAGGCAGTGGAGGACAAGGAGAAGAGAGAGCAGAGGACAAGGAGGAGAAGAGGAAGGGAAGGAGAAGATGACAAAGTGCAGAAGAGGAAGTTGAAGAGAAAAGGAAGTGGAGGGGAGGAGGAGGAGAAGCAGTGAAGAAGAGGAAGTGGAAGCAGAGGAGGAGGAGGAGGAGCGGAAGCAGAACCAGGGCTTGTAGTACTAGTTAGAATTAGTGAGGGATAGTTGAAGGAAAAGTTTGACAAACAGTAGGAAGTTTAGAGGACAGTCAGAGAAGAGGAAGATCGGGCAGAGAAGAGGATGAGGAGAGGCAGAAAGAATGCAGTGGCTTTACCACGAAGAGAAAAAAGCTCCTTAACAGGAGACACATCACCAAAATTAGCAATCAATTTTAAAGAGATCTGGCTAATTCCTTCAACATATTGAGTGCCTGATTGATTGACCATCTGGATGATCAGATAAGAGATACAGAGATAGAGAATTTTTAAAAAAATATTTTAAAGTATCTACGGTTCATGTTTCTGGATGAGTGTGCACATGTTCGCCATAAGCAGGACAATGACGTATACATCATTGTATTTTTATGTCGTCAACTGGAGATTAGGAGACCATGAACAATCCATCCATGATATTTAATGCAATATTTGAACCTGAGTTCACAGCATCATGAAACAACACCAAATAGCCCAACCTATGCAGACAGTGGTGCACGTGTGATGCTATTGATGCATAGGGAAGAAATTCTGATCTTGGCCAGAATATGAAAAGCCCCAGGCATGAGTTCAGTTGAGTGAAAAGTAATGGGTCTTCTCGTCCTTGTAAAGATGTCACCACCTGTATGCTGAAAGCACCAGAAACCTCCAGCATGAACACCAGCAAAAGAGGGTAACCTTCTCACCTCCGCCACACTGGTCATGGAGCCCGACACAGGATATGCCTTCATCACCACCTTGGCGACGCCGTGCATGTTGACAAACCCCTTCCACAAACTCTCCAAGTGTGACAAAGCCTGCAGCTCAATTTCTTGGCTAGAAATGACATAAAAAAGCGAGCACACAAATGCCCACATTAAAACGACGATACCGGTTTACATACGCCATGGATAAGAATTGGGGGGGTAAGAGAAGCTCGAGAGTCGCAATTCGCAACAGTGCAACAATTTCTGGATTAGACGAATTGTCAAGTTTTGTGCTGAGAAAAACAGCTTTCTATCGAGAAAAAGAGGCATACAAAACTTCCTTAGTGGAGAAAGAATTTGGTTCCCGACGAAGGCCTTCCTGCAGCACAAACGACGAGCTGAACTAATTCTCTCGTTGAAAAATTCCGAAAAAAAAAGACAACAATCGGCATTTCATTTCTCGCAAAGCAACAAACAATCCCAAGCTAACTGGAACAAATTCGATGTTGCAAAGAGGTAAAGTGTGCTGCATTCAAGTCACATTGGTTTAAAGGCAGAAGGGTGGGGTGTGGGAGGAAACCACAGCAAAAAACATCAAGCGTAACTGGCGAATGAGTTGTCCACACAGTTCAAAATGCCCTGTCGAGTAGCAAAATCTTTCCTTAGAAATGTTCATTTAAAAAAAAATAATAATAAAAAAAATCAAGCAAATTTAAGGTAAAAATTCACAAGCTTCAAATTCAAGATGGAAAAGACAGCTGAATAAAGCACGTGTGAGTAAAACCTCTCTAAAAAAGATTTCTGGACTGTATTATGTATGCACTCTATCAATCAAGGATTCCTGTAAGCACATCTATACGCAATCTTTTTATCCACACATAACGTGCAAGAAAACAAAACCTGTACAAGGCCCTGGCAAATAAAAACAACAAACATTTCTGGCAGCAAAATTGTGCAAAATCTCCCCCACCCTCCCCCTCACAGCAAGCAGCACCTCACAACAGGTACAGAGATGACTGAAGGCTTTGTGTCTGCTTTGAATTCTGCTTCCTCCTCTTTTTTCTTCTTCTTTTTCTTCTTCTTTTCTTCTTCCTCATCCTGCTCCAAGCCAAACCTAGAACTTGCCACTGGGCTGGCAGTCAGTACGGGTTGCTGTGGTGAAAGTGAGGTGAAGACCGGTTGCCCAGGTGAATGTGTCACATGAGCAGCAGGCATTTCGGTCATGAAATCGAGCGATGGCGACTGAGGCACCATCATCGGGTGTAGAATAAAACTCGACGGCTCTGTTGCACCAATGGTGGTGGGTGGCTTCGGTGGAGCTGGCTCAGCTGATGAAGGTAAAGCTGCAGCAGCTTGGGAAGCATAGCGCTCAAGTCTGGGATCAGCTCTTGTCCGTTCTACACTTGATACTGGACGTAGTGCTTGCACAGGGGGTGTAACAGAAAATGGGGCAGAGATTGAAACTGGTGTTGGGGCCGGGGCCGGGGTCGGTGGAAGAGGTGCGGGAGGGGGTGGCATGAGAGTCGTGTCAGATTTCTTTGTAAAGGAGCCACTTGCTGCAGAGCTTGAAGAGGATGCTGGCTTGGCTTTCTTTGCAGGAGGTGGATCCTCACTAGCAATCACCATCCGACCTGTGGGATGACAGTCTCAATAAATGGTGATAATTTAGATAATATGACCACAAAATTGTAATCATAAAATGGCACATTATATTATCTACAGTAGAAAAATACAAAAAAAAATTCCACTTTCGGTGATCACGGGGACCGATAAGTAAGAGCCAAGTTCACAAAACACGCCTTTCCGTTTACTTAAATGAGAAAGGATAACTATAACGGATGGTGCAGTTAGGAAACGAATACTTTTAGCCAGTCAGAAAAAGGTATTCATCCGAAGAGGCGATGGGGATGGGAAGAAAGATAAATAAGGTGGTGGTACCCAAAACCATTCAGCAGGATTAAGCAGTGTTCATTTATTTGAACAGATTTCTTCATGCAGGACTGAAACCAAACAAAACATGTGCAACACTTTTGGTTTAATATATGTGCTGCATGGAATTACAACGTTCAAGTGTCGATAACGAACACAAACTAGAACATGGCACTCGGTTGAGCGCATACCTGCGCCAAGCTGAACAGTTTACATTTTGCATCCCATTGATAGACCGGATCTGGATCTGCACCTGAACCAAAATCTAATCCGCTTGTTCTGAAAACCTAACCTACTCATCCACCACGTTTTGTCATAAATATAATTCATCCATAACTTTTTGAGATATCGTGCCAGATATCGTTTTTGGCACCATCTCTCAATGGTGAAGAATCACTTTAAAAAAAATTTAAATTCCCGTATCTGGATCCAGATTTGGACTTTAACCAAAATCGAATCAATTAGTGCTCGTCATACACCCTTTTGAGATATCCTGCTTACAGACAGATAGACAGACAAACAGGGGTGAAAACATAACCTACATCCACCTTCGGTGGCAGAGGTAACAGGCTGTCGAACATGTCGGGAAATGAATGGAACATTACACAGGTTATGCTACTGGTCACAGGATGGTGTAAATAAATAAATAACGTAACCAACAAAAATCAAACTCGTCACCAACGAGGAACTGTATAAAACACACACCATCTTTTTTGGTATTTCAAAACTTGTTCAGTGATGTAAAGTGTGCAGATCAAGACAGGGATGAATAATACAAATAACATGATGAATTTATGCTTCTGATGAACATCGAGTGTGCACGGAATCTGGAATTTCCCTTGATTTTGCGAAACTTTGTGAAGATAACAACAAAAGTGAAAAAAAACCCATTAAATATATTCCTTTCTTTGAGGGAAGGGGAAAAAATTTCAACACAACCAATCCCAAAATGATGCAGACAACCAATCAGCATAATTACTCAAACCAATAGACAGAGCCAAATAATCTTTCTGAAAAGCAATTAATCCCAAAGGAAATGAGAAATAAATAATTAGAGAGCTTGATTTTCATCAGCAGATAAGCTTTTGGAAAAAACAAAACAAAACTAGAATGGCACTCTTCGACGTTGTGACATCAACCGATATGTCTCCATCCACATTATTATAATACTTGTATACAATGTTTGATTTAAATCTCTTCAGCTGTTCTCAAGTATCACATCTTTACCTGACATGACCTCTGACATCTTGATGCCAAAATCTAATCAGTTCACCTTTACATCATTTTACATACTTGTATCAAGTTTAGTAAAAATACAATCACCGGTTCACAAGTTAGCGCGGTAATAGAATTTTTACCGAACATGACCTCTGACCTTTGACCTCTTGACTCCAAAAGCCAATAAGTTCATCTTTGCATCATTATACATACTTGTACCAAGTTTGACTTGGTTCCCTTCAGCTGTTTTTAAGTTATCGCGGTAACGAAAACTAATTACGGACAGGCGGACAGACGGACAGATAACCAGAAAACATAATGCCTCTGGCGAACTCATCGACGGAGGCATAAAAAATAAAACAAAACTTGATGTGAATCATGTTAACTTTGAGAAAATAAATGATTCACGTTTTGTCTCCAAAATCATTTGGCCAGGTTTGTCGACCAGAGGATGTTTTATGGAGGATACACTGTTGTGTCAAACTGCTATCCCACTGTTAGTTCGTACCTCTCCCCTCCCACCCTCCAATCAACAGCCTCACAATTGTTTTATTTCTGATTTCAATGTTGCTTTAAAGAAACATTTCCAAGATAGAAGTTGGATTTAAAGGAAATCAAATATATCTTAGGTTACGTGCTTGGGAAGATCTCAAAATTTGGGCAAAGTACTAGTCCATGTGCAAATTCTGAGTCGTAGTGTTACAAATATGGAAGTCTTGTGCACACAAACAGACAGCAGTCCCCGTAGCTTAGTTATTTCGATAAGTATGTGTTTATAGTTAGAGTCCCATCCTTCTGTCTAATGGGAATTTCGTGTGTGCGCTGTGAGTTATTTTATAGTTAGGTTTATTACAACAACAACAACAACAACAACAACAACGGCACCGTCCCTGACTCAACCCGGTTGCCATTGTTGACGTGTTTTTGGCTGAAGGCGTGGGTGAAGCCTCCATCTCCTCAGATCGAGGCTCCGCTCCAAGGAAGGGCATGGGACGTTTCCTCCAGCCAATGAGCGAAGGGCGAGCATCGCATGCATGCCCCAGCCAATGGGAGGCGAGCGTGCCGAAAGCTACTACGGTGTCTCGTCCAATCAGGAGGCGAGTGGCAAGAAAAGAAACCGCTCCGACCTCAAGAGAGTAGAGGAGTGATCGTGGCGACTGCTTTGTCTGCGGTCTTGGTGGCGATTGGCTTCGTCTGCGGTCTTGGTGGCGATTGGCTTCATCTGCGGTCTTGGTGGTGATTGGCTTTGTCTGCGGTCTTGTTGGCGATTGTCTTCGTCTGCGGTCTTCGTGGGCCGTGGACTTCAGGTCGTGGGTTCGAGTCCCACCGTGGTCGTTTGGAGTCGGTGTGACCGCACGAGGCGGGAAGGTACCGCGGGCCGGCTCTACCGAATAAAGACCCGTTTATTCGGTATAAAGGTCCAGTTGTGTGTGTGTGTGTGTGTGTGTGTGTGTGTGTGTGTGTGTGTGTGTGTGTGTGTGTGTGTGTGTGTGTGATGCCATCCTGTAAGTAGAAACTGTCTAAGTGCCCTGTGTTAATTGTACATTACATTTTCATATTCGGATAACTCAGCTCTTTGTGTGCTCCCCTTCCCCCTAATAAATAAACCCGTTAAATGTACCAGCTTGTTTTCTGTGCTTTCTCCCATTGACCCAGCATGGTGCGTATTGAGAATTAGTAAGGCCATTGGTGCCGTAAGTTGTCATTGGGACCGGCGCGGCTCTGGTAACTCCGCTCGGTTACGTCGGATCCGAGTCGGTACCTGCGACTCGGTTCGGACAGAGTCGGCCGAGGGTGTGGTTTCCCCGGTAGTTAGACGGCGTGGGTACTTAGGTAAATTGGAATTAGACAAGTGGACCCTACCTCACGCCGTCAAAATATTGGCGACCACGGTTCTCTAAGTGACCCGTGACCTTTCGGAGTTGTCCGAGAGTCACGACCTAAATTCCGGGTGTTCGGTGGAAGACGGCTCTACTGCTCCACCTAGTAGTCGGTTATCGCCACCGAACCCCGGCCCACAACAGTCGAACATCCAAGCCTCATTTTGGGTTCTCCTTGGGAGAAAAAGCATGAATTTGCATTCAAAGCTTCATGTCAACTAGACTGCCAGGTGGGAATGGAAGAAGCAAAAATTAGGCAGATATAGAGATGAAGTAAAGAAAAAAAAACAAAATCGAAATGTGCAAAAAATAAATGAAAATATTTTTCTGAAATTGTTAATTCAGGTAAGTCACCTTCAACCCAACAACGATTAATAGAATCGTGGCATCATTGGGGCAAAACATGATAAAAAGGACAACATATATCCTATAAATGGGAGAAGTCTGGCACAAATCCAAGTTTGCACCAATAGAGTTGAGGCACATGCAAAACAAACAAACAAACAAGAAAGATGCGCTCAGCATGATACTTGCGAAATGCAAATAAACAAAATACTTCCAGGTTTTGATTGGTGAACCAATTCAGTGACACAATATGCAAATTCTGCTCCACTTTGTGGAGTACCCAGCCTCTGGGTCGGTGGATATTGCACATTACTTACTGAAAAAAAGTATAGTCTGTATATTACAAGAAGATTGTATATTGCATGATTGTGTGATGTGTGGCTAAAGGGGTCTCACAAGTCTAACAGATCAAGGGGTGTAAATGTCAAAAGAGTTAAAGTGCCCGTTTTTCATCGTGCGGCCCGGGAGCCACTGGCGGCCCCTGGTGGCCTAAAGTGCGACTCTGATGCACGACCGATAATGCAAAAATGTGAAAAAACCCTATCATAATCCACCATAAATGCTATCAAATTGACCCAATGATTTCAAATGAGTGTTCCAATGCGAAGCATAAAAGTAACATCACCACATCAGTGGATGGCAGTGTACAAACAATTATGCATGCAGGCCAGTAACCAAAACAACAACAAAAAAGTATGTAGAGATGGGGCCTAATCGCAGCCATTTTGGAGTCCTGCAGGCGTTGTGGCGGCTATCACACTGATGTCTTATCGGCAAAATTGACCCCCTTCTAAAAATAGTGAGGATCACTGGTCTAAGTGGTCCAAAGGATCCATAAATGGTCTTAAGGCAACTGAAGGTCAAAGAGGTCTAAAGGATATTTTCAAATAGTATTTGGGGTCTGAAGGGTCGAAGGATTCTAAAGTGTCTAAAGAGGATATGATGGGACTGAAGGTATAAGGGTCAAGGGGCGTAAAATGACTGAAAGAGATCTTAAGGGTTTAAAGGCTCAAGGTGTCTAAGTGGTGGAAGAGGGTTTAAAGGGTCTTAAAAAGTCAAAAGGGTATAAAAGGTATAAAATACTCTCAAGGGGTCTAAAAGTTGAAATGTCTAAAGGGTATGTTCCAACAGTAGTTGCAGGTCTAAAGGGTCGAAGGGGTTTAAGGAGTCTAAAATATCTAAAGAGGGTTTAATAATTTTTAGTTTAAGGGTCGAAAAGTCAAGGGGTCAAATGTGTGGATAGGTCTTCAGGAGTCTAAGGGGTCAAAAGGGTCTGAAAAAGTTTTAAGGGTTGGGGAGAGGGGGAAAGATGGGGTGAAAACGTCAGCGGGGAGTCGGAGCAAAATCATGGGCGGGGGAGAGGGGATGGAAGAAACAGCGTGGGGGAAGGCAAAAATGGGTGGGAGGAGTGAAAAATGAAGGGGTGGGAGGGTGGGGTGAAAACGCTGGTGGGGGTGAGAAGGTGGGGTAAAAACACTGGTGGAGATGGGAGGGTGGGGTGAAAACGCTGATGGATGGGGCAGGGCCTGGTGAAAATGCTGGTGTGGGTCGAAGGGCAGGGTGAAAACACCGGTCAGGGTGAGAAGGCGGGGCAAAAACGCCTGTGGGGGTTGAAAACGATGGTGGGGGTGGTAGGGTAGGGTGAGAACACTGGTGGGGAGAAGACGTTGATGGGAATGTTTGGATGGGGCAAAATGCCTGTTGGGGGAGGGTGGGTTGAAGTGAAAATGCCAGCGAGTGATAGGGTGGTGTGAAAACACAGGCGGGGGAGGGCGAAAACACCGTTCGGGTGAGGGGGTGAAAAGGCCTGTCTAGGAGGGGGTGGGTGGGGCACTGCTGGTGAGGAAGGGGAAGACAACAACGCCAGTTGCGAGGGAGGGGAGTGGTGAGAGGAAAATGCTGGCAGATGTTTGATGATAGAAAAATGTTGAGTAAGGGAACTGTTTTTAGCTTATCTGGAATTTAAATTCCAGATAAGGTATTGTCATGCCCACCGTCCGTCTCCTATTTCAACTTTTCCGAGCAAACCACAGGGCTGATCCGGCTGAAATTTGGCAGCAACGTTCCTCTCCTGACTGGGAACAGGCATTGCAAAGCTTGTTCCAGTCAAATGACTTTGAGTTGGGCAAAATGGCTGACTTAGTAAATTTCTTCAAAAATCTTCTCCAGACACACCAGTCAGAATGCTACCAAATTTTGGTTGCAACATTATGCCAGGGTAGGCATGTTAATGAAATTGCGGAAGTCTGCCCACAATGTGACTGGAAGTGTGCCAAAATGGTGGAATTCATAAATGTTTGGGAAAAAGATCACCTAAATGCCTTCAAAAACCTTCCTCTCTAGACCCACCAGTCAGAATGCTACCAAATTTGGGTTACATCAGGCCAGGGCCGAGATAAGCTACAGATCCAGTGGTCCTATTTTTTGTATGCATTGTTGAGGCTCGACTGAGATATATGGTTTGCCCAAGAAAGATCATGGCTGAAAATTTGGCAAAAAGTCTGAGTGACTGAACTTCAAGAGGATTGCGAAGAAATTAGATGGGAAGGTTTGCCAGACGGTCCTTTTAGAGAGAGTGTGAG
>NC_140971.1:62924870-62942370 GCF_056783735.1 Eptatretus burgeri
GAGAGAGTGTGAGATTTGTCAAGGTTGAAAGATGTATTCCAAGTGTTTGACCACATTGTGACTCTAACAAGGTCTGCGGAGAGGGAAGTGGCAGCTGTCTGCCGATCTGAAGGATGAGGGATGTGATGGAAAAGGTTTGACTAATAGGCAAATATATAAAGAGCATTTTCCATGGAGTCAGAAAGGTCGTTGATGAAGACTAGGAATAGGATGGGGCCGAGAACACTGCATTGGGGCACTCCTGCCTTAACAGGGAGAGTAGATGAAAGGATTCCGTTGAGAGACACGCATTGACTATAATAGTTTGAGGAAGTCAGTAAGCCATGTGTGGAGATGGCCTTTGTAAAGCAGCAATATGAAGCAGAGAGTTTGGAGAGTAAGATAGTGTGCCACACTGTCTCGAGAGATGGCCCTGATATCATGGCTGATATTTTGGGCCCCCATCTATTGACTGGAGAGCAGAAGCAGAACATCCAGGGTAGAATGACTGGGTCTGAAACTGAACTGATGATCTAAGATCAGTCCATTGGAGAAAAGGAAGGGTTTGATATCAACAGAGAGGATGTTATTGCATGATATTGCTGATTATTGGACGCTAATAGGTCTGTAGTTTAGGGGTTTGGTTTTTGCCCCTTGCTTCTGCATTACAGTGATGTTGGCTGACTTTAAAGCAGATAGAGGATGACCGAGGGCAAATTATATGGTGAAAAGAGCAGAAAGAGGAAGTCGAAGAGCAGGTTTTTAGGACACATGAGCTGATGCCGTCCAGTCTAGTTGCAGAATCAGAGTCAAAGGTTGCCAGAAACGCCTCCACTTTTTCAGGTGCAAAAGGTACAGGATGCAGGAGCAGTTGGGTGCGACTAGGTAGGTTGGGTACAGAGAGTGAGGGGTTGGAGACAAGATTTGGAAGCAAACACAGAATTGAAGCATGAGGCCTTCTCACGAGCAGTCAGCAGTGGTGCCATTTGAAGTGAGGGAAGGGATGGAGGAGGATCATACTCCAGAGACAGACTTGACAAGGCACAATCAGGTTTTAGAAGGAGACAAGTTTGAAAGTTCAATTTTGGGGTTTGGCAGATGTTTTCTGGCTCTCCTGAAAGAGAACACACTTGATGCAAGATTTGTGGAGTGATGTGAGATTGCCTAGAGTCGGGTTTGCCTTCCAGGAAGAGAAGGGAAGTTGTTTCAAGGCAACTACCTCATGCAAGATTCAGTGTACCATGGGTGGGATGAAGGGTATGATAACTGAAGACAATATGGGATTGAGAGTTTGTGGTGAGCATGTTGAGGTCATGGAGAGATTCACTTACCTTGGCAGTGATATTCATGTCTCTGCTGGCTGTGAGTCAGAAGTCAATAGACGACTGGGTCGGGCCTGGGGAGTCATGGATTCACTGGATAATGGGGTGTGGCGCTGCCGGTACATGTGCGGGAGGACGAAAGTCTGAGTCTTCAGGTCCTTGGTGCTTCCAGTCTTGCTCTATGGATGCGAAACTTGGACTCTGACCAAGGATCTGAGATGGAGACTTAATTCCTTTGGTACCAGGTCTCTTCGGAGAATCCTTGGCTATTGCTGGTCAGACTTTGTGTCCAACAAGCGGTTGCTGAGAGAGACTCAAATGAGATTTGTTACTTGCATAGTCCATGAGCGTCAGCTGCGGCTGTATGGACATGTGGCTCGTTTTCCTGATGCTGATCCTGCTCACCAGATTCTCTCAGCGAGGGAGTCTCCTGAGTGGAGGAGGCCAATGGGTCGACCACGTCCCTCGTGGTTGTAGCAGGTTTATCGGCATCTCAAGGAGATGGGGATGGGCCTGACATCTGCCTGGGGGATGGCCAGACGGAGGCCCCTGGAGTACCGGCGGAAAGTGGATGCAGCGACGCGCTGCTCTGGTGCATGCTCCCATACCTGACCTGACCTGAATATGGGATGGAACTGTGCCTAAGAGAGAGCAAGTTTCCATGGAAGAATTCCCAGGCTGAGTTGAGAGGGAGATGCTTCAGCTTCAGAAGCGGAGTGAGGGACGTTGTATGGAGTGAGTCTTGGGGGTGTTTGACAGGTTGGGGAAGGAAACCGAGTGGAGAAGAGTAAAGAGGTAGCGGAAAGAAGGAAGAGGAAATCTTGTGAAGACGAACATGTGGTGTGTTCCAGATGGGGAAATTCGGAAAAGGAAGCATTTTAAAATGTTAGTAAAATCTTTTGAAGCAAGAAGCAAATCGAGTGAATTTAAAGTAATATGACTTCAATTGGGAGGAATTGAGAAAGGAAGAAGAAGAAGAAAAAAAAAACACGAACAAAGGAAGGATATATAGGCAGATCGAGTTCATGGGGTTTTTTTTGGAGTGAAATTGTTTCTTTGAAGTAAGGCAATAAGAAAGTTGAGGAGTGTGAAAGATAAAGAAAGTGGAACAAAACACACGGCGTGAGAGCAGAGACAATTTGCACATGAAGATGAGGCCTTGATGAGTCGGCCAGACACAAATTCGCCAACAATTCACACCAAGGTAAGTTTAAACACGGAAAAGTGGACAAAAACACAACCACGATCATAGGGACGAAAAGACAACAAAAACATGGTGGATCTGGACCGGAAAAGCTAACTTTGATTACTTGGAAGGAGACACAGTACAAGCCAATGTCAAACACACTCAGACATGAAAGCACAGGGAAGAGGGACATCAGATTCCAGCTGTACGCATTGTGATCAATCATCACTTTTTGTATCCGTTCTGTCCTTTCCTCTGCCAGTTAAGGGGTATCTCCTATAACTGCCATATGCAGATAATAAAGGCCTTTTCCAACCACTCTTTCCACACCCCATCTTGTGCAACAGATGTGAAGTGACCTAGCATTGATGACCGGAATAGTCTCATACACGTCAATTTGAGCTACACATCAACGCCCTGTCGGCTTATTTGATATCACAACAGCTGATCTGTAATGGCGGAGGGAAAAGACGCTGTGGGGGTGTGGAGGCAGGGCAAACGCGGCATGTGTGGGGGTGTCGAGGCACAAACACACCAGGATGTGGGGGTCAGGATCTACAAAAAAACAGCACCTGGAGGTGAGCATCGACAAAGACACAAGCATGTGGGGATGGGGATCGACAAACACCAGTACATGGTAGGATGGGGGGGGGGGCGGGAAGGAGGGAGAGAGAGGGACAAACACACCACGACTTTGGGGTGTGGGGGGGAAGAAGAGAGAGAGGGGAAAACACACCAGAACGTTGGGGGGGGGTGGAGGGAGGGGAGGATAAACACAGCAGAATGTTGCAACGGTGGAACAAATGGGAAAAACAAGCAAAGCAGAACCGTTTTTGTTCCTGTGTTGACCGATAATGCTCCATACTTTGGTTTGTCTGCTCCACCTTCACTCAGAAATATTTGATTATGGTGCGTTTTACATTTTGAGTGAAAAGGGAGGTAATAAGATTTAATCTTCATATTTAAAATTGATCACAGAGCACCACACAAAGATATTTGACAGAAAGGAATACAATGCTGGGAAAAGGATTTGACTGCATTGCAGGAGCAAGCCATACATGTCAGTCTCTTGTTGAGTGACACCAATCATGCTTGGGCCTTGGATTTCAAGGTGAGATTTTGTCGTCAGTCGAGATGACAACCATACTCTTAAAGTGCTGCAGATGAAGGCCTTGTGCACTTTTGTTTTGTATGCAGTTGAGGATCATGGTGGAGTGAGAACACAGAAGGGAGCAGAATATAACATAACAGAAGGAAGAGAACAGTGGAAAGAGAAGAGGGGGTTGGGGGGAACACATCAACAGAAGGGCAGAGGGACAAAACAGAGGGAGACTTGGAGGAAGAAAAAGAACAAGGAGAGAGGGAGGACACAGGGGGTATACAATCTGGATAGTAACAAACTCTCAATCACAGAAGTGGAAGGGAAAACTGAGGGAGAAACAGACATGGAACAACAAAAAAGAACCAGACTTGGGGAGGGTAAATAATGGTAGAAAATATCATGGGTATGGATGGATAGCCTGAAATGGTGGTGAACAGCCATCTTGAAGCCTTGGAGAGAAGAATGGGTTTGAACAGACCAAGGAAGTTGGTTCCACAGGAGAGAAAAGATGAGCAAATGAGTGGAGCTGGTTAAGTGAGCCTGGATTTTTGGAGTTTCAGAAATGGGTTACTGGCAAATCATGTGAGTTCACTTTTTTTTTTTTTTGAATGAGGAACATGGTTGCAGGGAGTATCATTGTACACTAAAAGCTGAGTAACAAAATGAACGCTCTGAAGAATTCAATGCAGGATGCTGTCCGAGATGGCCAGCCTGGAGCTGTGACTGTCTCCGATGATCTTTCTTGAGCCTATGTCCATGGAGATCCAAAGACTACATCTCTGGCCCCAGTTGATTACAAAAACAATTTGGAGGATAAACAATATGGTCTTTCCTAAATATTGAGTGAGTGGAACTTCGCAGCATTGAACAACATAGTTCAGATTTTAGTCAGTCCCTCCCCTCCCCCACCGCCCCCCCCCCAACAAAAAAGTAGTGGAAGACGAAGCAACACACAACATCGCAATGGGGTGAGTGACTGTCCAGTGTAAGCAGTCCTAATTGAAAAACTAAATTATCCTGACAACACCAATGAAAACTTCAGATCATGGATGAAGAAAACTTCTCCAGGATCCTAATGTAGCTTCTTATCTGCAACAATGTGTGGGCAAGATCCCCACAATACATTCTGTGTATTCATTCACAAAGCATTTACTTCACCTGTTTGGATTCCTCGAGGTCATACATGACGAGCAAGGGTAAAATTCTAGAGATGAGGAGCCAGCTGTGTTGCACTGCAAGCAGTGAACCTAATGGACTAGGAATATTCGGGAAAAGACAATAAACTGTGCAATATTTTGTAAAATATCAGTTCAGGAACTGCGATTAGAACAAAATACCACATAGAGTATAATATAAATAAGTAAAAAAAGACATATGATGCTACACGGAGTTAAAGGGCTAGCCCATATTTATGTACAACTAAAATAGAACCAGTCTACCAGTTGGCCTTCTTTGATCAGATCGCAAAAATAAAATGAGGGGCATGTGTACGCCATCATGTGCTGTGTTTGTGCCAAGTTTGAATAAAATCAGATCATGCATGTCTGACAAATGGTTGGGGACACATTTAAGTAACAAAATGGCCACCAGTCAGCCATCTCGGATCTGATCTCGAAAAAAAACTGATGTGCACATACACATCGTCATTCATTGTCTGGATGCCAAGTTTGAACAACATTGGATGTCCGAGAAATGTTTGATAACGTATTCAACATCGGTTATTTTTACAACCAAAATGGCCGCGAGTCGGCCATCTTGGATATGATCTCGGAAAAAAAACTGAAGTGCATATATACGTCGTCATTTATTATCAGGATGCCAAGTTTGAACAACATTGGATGTCCGAGAAATGGTTGAGGACGTGTTCAACATGGGGTTTTTTTTACAACTAAAATGGCTGCTCGTCGGCCATCTTGGATCTGATCTCAAAAAAAAAATGACGTGCATATGTAAGCCATCATTCATTATCTGTGTGCCAAGTTGAACAAGGTCGGTATTTGTGTATGCATGTCTGAGAAATGGTTGAGGACTGTTCAACATCAGGTTTTTTTTTACAACGAAAAATGTCAAGTCGTTTGTTGAGAGTCGGCCATCTTGGATCTAACCAGAATGGCTAGTCGGCCATCTTGAATATGACCTCAAAAAAATGGCATGCTTATGGAAGCCATCATTCATTATCTGTGTGCCAAGTTTTAACAAGATCGGTAAATTAATGTCTGAGAAATGGTTGAGGACGTGATCGACACCGGGTTTTTTTACAACTAAAATGGCCACCAGTCAGCCATCTTGGATCTGATGTCGAAAAACAATGACGTGCTTATGTATACCATCAGGTATTGTCTTTGTGCCAATTACAAATGAAATCGGTCCATACATGTCCAAGATATAGCTGCGGTCCAAAGTCCGAAGTCCAAAGGGGGCTAATTATATCACTCAGTGGTGGTATGGTTAGTGAATCCACTCAAGAGTCTCGGAAGTCAGTGGGTCAATTCCAAACTTGGCCAAAACATACCAAAGACTTCAATCTCCCTCTATCGAGTGCAGCCTGTGGCTGCTGGTTGCATCATTGGTTGGGACGCGGCTACGCCGCTGATGCAGTGTCCCCCTTAACAGTACGC
This sequence comes from Eptatretus burgeri, assembly GCF_056783735.1. Taxonomy (NCBI): domain Eukaryota; kingdom Metazoa; phylum Chordata; class Myxini; order Myxiniformes; family Myxinidae; genus Eptatretus; species Eptatretus burgeri. Next base: position 62,931,078 of record NC_140971.1, read on the forward strand.
TGGTGCTCATTTTTCCGACCTCGGAAGGATGACAGGCTGAGTCAACCGCCTGGTGTATTTTAATTCAGTGGCCAACAGGGCTTTAACTCAGGACCCTAGGATCCCAAGCCGCCAACCTAACCACTAAGCCAACACCAGGCTAAAAAGACTTCAATATTGGCACATGTACCTGTATCTGATGCTCAGCATTTAGAGGATAGAGCATAGATAAACCACCGCGAATGGATTAGCCACAATGGTAGAATGGGGAGATTTCTCCCTAAAAATCCCTCACTGGCTGCATAGATAAAAGCAAGAGCACTTAATGGTGCTGTCAGTACCCAGCATGATCTGGGAAGTAGCTCCCCAAAGGTCAACGGCTATGTTTGTCTGAAGTCAGGTTCCATGTTGTCTGCTGTCTGGATGAATGTGTCTAACCTAGTGGTGTATATGACTAATTACAACTCACAGATCTAAGCCTAAGTTGGACAGCAAAGTCACAGAACTGTCTGCTGTTAGGTGGATTGACCGAAATCCTTCATCAAGTTTCCGTACTTGACAATCATTCATAATGTGGTGACAACAGTCACAGCTTCTGTATTTGTGGAGGTGGTGTGATGTCCTTGCATGGAGAGTATGGATCCTGTTGAGAGAAAACAACTTTTGCAGGGGTCTTTGAAACCTGAAGGCTCTTCTGTCAGATTACTCACCAGTTCTCTATTAGCAATGTTGTTGTCTGTACAGAGATTGCGCCACTTGTAATTTTATGTTAAATCCCGCATTACTCAAAACATTTGCAGAACCAGAAAGGTTTGCGGTACTTGAGTAGCATATTTGGTAGGTTCTGCAGATATTCATGGATTGGAAGCTCTGGGTTGGCTTTGATGCAGTCAAACTCTCTCAGCATTCTTTCCTTCCGGCACACACCATGGGGTGGGATGTTAAAGCAGGACCGGGAGCTACCACGTGGGTGTTGATTTGAGTGTTCCACTAATTATCCGCAACAGTGTTTTCAGGATAGTGTCCAAGTGTTTTGTGTGCCTACTCTTTGCCAAACAGAACAGCAGTCAACTGCAGCATACACAAGAGCAAGGCTTGCAGTGTGAAGAGTGTATTCACGTGATCTCCAGCTGCACCTACAACTTTGTGGATGATGTTTACCCTGGTCTTGATCTTTTTCTGTGACATTTTAGGTGTTCGCGGAACGTGAGACCGAAATAAAGCGAAACTCCAAACTACTTGGGGAATGGTTCATTGACTGGTTTGTTGCAAAAGGAAACCTGGAGTTTGCTGTTCGTCAGTCAGTTGCTGAGATGGAAAGCAGCAACTGAAGTCTTCATTGGGTTTTGGCAGAGGCACCAGTAGATTAAGTATTGCTCCATTACCTTTAAGTCCTGGGACAGTGCAGTGCAGAGATCTTCAATGTTGATTACCGTGGTAGCAAGCGCAGATCATCTGCGGAGGCAAACCTTCTAGAGGTGGTACAAGGCATATCACTCACATATATGTTGAAGAGGATTGTAGCTAAAATAGACCACTGGGGAAAGACCATCATTCAGAGTCCTTATTGTGCTTGTTTGCTCTCAGAATGAAACCCTTTATCTTTGACTGCAAAGCATAGAAGAAAGCACATAAATTGTGGCTTGGCACTGGAAAAGTCTGGCAGCTTTCAGCAGAAGACATGATGCCATACCGTATCATACACTGATGAATGGTCAATTAGTGCAAGACCCGTCTTGAGTGCATGTTGTTCGCCAGCTTCAATGTGGGTGGTAGGTGGAAGTACTTGATCAACACAGCTCCTTCTAGGTCTGAAGCCAGCTTGGTCCTTGGGAAGGTTATGCTCTACCAGCGGTGAAAGCCTGGCCAGGATGCGCATGTCGTACATAGCAGAGTTATGGGCCAATAGGTAGCCTGGTGTTGGCTCAGTGGTTAGGGTGGCGGCTTGGGATCCTAGGGTCCTGAGTTCAAGCCCCATCGGCCACTGAATTAATACAGCAGGGGGTTGACTCGGCCTGTCATCCTTCCGAGGTCGGCGAAATGAGTAGCAGTTCCAGTGTGGGTATTGGTAGAAGGGCACTGCATCAGCGACACAGTCACGCTTCAAGAAATGATAGTTACCTCAGCAGCTAAGCTGCCATACGACCACCACCAGCTCAATAGGTCAGCAGCGGGTTTCCCTGGCTGAAGGGTTTCCCTGTGCATATGTGACTTGTGGGTTTGAGAAAGTCTCTGAGGCTCAAAGAAGAGCTGTCGAGAACAAGTGTAATGCTACTTAAATACACGACCCAATCAAGTGGAGAAAAATAAATCAAAAAATGATTCTTTAGTGTAATGGTCAAATACGGCATCTATTTGACACTTGCACCAAATATACAAATCATTCTTGGAATTAAAATAAATTCTACAGGGCACATGACAGAGCTGAATAAAAAGAAGAAAAACAAAGAGTACCGAGCCATGTGGAGATGTGGTTGGCATAAAGCATCTTATTTTCTAAACAGGGAAAGCTAATGCAACTGAGGTTAACTTTTGTTCACTCCATAAGGCTCACAAGAGGGTGTCCATCCTGAGGAAAGCCAGAAAATAGCATGCAAATCTCAACTCTCCAACTTGTCCCCTTCCTCAAAGTCACAGTGTCATCTTTTCAAGTCTCTCTTTGGTGTATGCTCCCTCCTCATCTCAAAACGCATGATTGCAGACTCTGCCACAGATAAGGCAGAATGCCTAAACTCTCTTTCACTCCAAATTTCATATACCCAACCCATCTCATTGTGTTCCCATCTTAAGCCAACATACCTACTCTCCACTGGACTCTGTCATTCTCACCTGTGAAAGTAGAGAAAGCTCTGTCTGGCCTCGACCCTCGGCGATGGTCCCAGATGACATCAGTGCTCATATTTTCAAATTGTGCTCTGCCATTCTTCATCTGTCACCCTTTTGAAACCCACAGGGTCGAGGCCTGACATTGAAGTCCTGCATTGAGGTCCACACCCTGCATAGAAGTCAGCAAATATCGTTCCCATCCAAATAAGGGTGCAAAAGCAGACCCGAATAACGACACACCAATTAGATTGCTTCCAATTACAAGCAAAGCCGTGGATCCAACATTTATTTTTAATATCACCTTCTTCATTTTCAAATAGCTGTTCACCACCTCTTATGTGTACACCCCAATCCAATTCCTCGATCTTTTCTACCCCGTTAATCCACCCCAAGCCCACCTCCTTCAAATTCCCTGCTTTCCTTCCTGAAAGTTCCTGTATGCCCGTCTTGTATTCCCCATGTTCCCCGTCCCATCCCTCTCCCTTCCACAGATCTCCTAATGTCTCTGTTCCCCACTATTTTGTCCTTCCCACTCCCGCCCCTCTTGCCTCATGCCCCCTCCCCCCCCCCCTTGCTGTGCATTGTGTTAGCTCTCATACGAAACTCGACAAGGTATACAAAAAAACCAAACAACAAAAAAAACCCAGCCATTTCTGACCATCAGTTTTTGACGAAGAATACCTAATCCCAGTTTGGCAGACAACAGCTGTCTCTCTCTCTCTCTTCTGATCTAGAAATTAGACACTCGTCTGATAAATGGAATATGTCCTTCAATCCTGGAATATATCAGTTGCACCCCATCACTTTGGAAGGATAGTCAAACGTACCTTATTCTTTGGTTATTCATTGGATGAAATTCACTCTCTTGAACATCTAGGCCTCAACATCAGCCATGACATCTCCTGGGCTGACCACATACCAAAGCTGGCTTCCAAAACCAGTCGCAGACTGGGCTTCCTTCGTCATTCCCTTTCTTGAAAAATCAGAACTCACGGTTTACCAGGCCTTTGTCCACAGCTTAATGGTGTAGTGCTCTCCCTTATGGGCTGGCACCCCTGCATCACATCCATCTCTTCAATTCTGCGTGAAAACGTTTCTAAATTACTAGAATCTCCCGTGATGAGGTCAAAGCACAGCCTCTGTTGTTCTCATCATCGCAAGCAGTTCAGTGGTGTTTTCCAGCACACTCAAATATTGCTCCCTTGACTCTGTCCTCCAAACCTCCCCATCTACTCCAGGATGCATGCATTCTTCCAGTAATCCCCTTGTGGATAAAGTTCCAAAATCCAGGCTGATGGCACAAAACATATTTATTCCTCACATCTCTAAGGAACCAGCTTCCAGAGGCTGTTCTGTCTCACTATTCTCTACAGGACAAGCAAGCAAGCAAGCAGTACAACGCCATGTTGTCATCCCCAATTCTGACCCATGATCTTTATTATATTTATTAACCCAAATAAGCTTTCCAAACCCAACCATATTACTTGGAGTTTCAGTATTTCCTCCCATCCTCACTCTCATTTCCTGTTTAATTCATTTGATGTTTATCCCACTGTCAGATCTCCATACTCTTTCATGAGCCTCATTCCTATAAAGAAAAAAAAATAACCTGTAATGTTCAGAGCAACTGAACAGTATGGTCAACTCAACTCTCAATCTGATAACAATCAAATCTGATTCAAGACCAAAATTTGCTAAACTAGTAACACCCGCTCCCAGTGGGAGCAAAATATGGTGCCGATACCCCCTCATTAAAGCAGGGACATAAACTTGCACGATTTGACATATACAGGTGAAAATTGCAAGACTCCCCAGACTGGCCCAACCTTTCGATTCTACAACGATCAGATGTACACACATACAGAGATCTGCCCTATTTTAATATCGCAAGAAACACCCGCTCCCTTTGGGAGTGGCCTGGGGGAGGGAGGTGATGAGGCAATATATATTTCCATAGCTCATAATCCCACTTCCTGCCAGCAGGGATCAGCAAACTACTTGCACCATGCCTTGTGTACAGGCGAAAATTATCATCTCGCCACCCTATTGGGGGTGGGGGGGGTGGGGGTTATTTTGTGCCCGTGACTTTACTCCTGAGTACCTCCAGCACATATGCAAAATGTGGTGGAGATTGGCCCAGCCGTTTTTAATTGTATAATTATCAGATGTACATACAATACACAGAAAATTCGCCATATTTTATATCGTAGGATAAAGATCAGGAAACAGCACAAAGCCCGATACAAGAAGTCTATGGTCAGGTGAAATGAGGGTTAGAAGACACTTTTGATTCAATGGGGAGGAAGGAAGCTTTGGATTGTTCCTTGAGAAAGTCCAGGAGGTTCGGAGATCCACACTTTGGTCAACGTGATGGGGGCCGAAGCAGCTAGGTTGCATCCTGGCAAATTATTGTTCCCGGTGGAGTTAAATTGGGATGGCACCGACAGGAGAATCAATTATAGTCCAGGTGTAGCAGAGTGAGGTCATGTAAACCAGGAACGTCACCACTTTCAAGAGGTCACGTAAACCAGGAACAACATAGAAATCCAAGAACACTACATTGGTAAGCACGAGCCACCAATGGCAGGGTAGGAGAAAGAACACCAGCTAAGGTATTGCTAATGAGCTTGAAGGAAATCCACCAGCGAATTAAGAAAAACCCCCGTGGATCTATCAGGAAGGGGAGGGAGGAGCGGCATGTGTGAAGAGGATGGGGGTGAAGGGGGAGAAGGGTGGGGGAGAGGGGAGATGGACATGGGGAGGGGGTGCAATTTTTTTATGCAAATGTTTATCGTATAGCATCACTCCCGGTGTGAGGGGGGTATTAAAAGTCAATATAAAATACCCAAATTCTCTGCATGAAAACCATAGACGTCAAGAAATAGGCAAGTATCATTTAAATATCATACTGTTTGAGGGTTTGATTTACTTCCATGCACACCTGAACCACTGGACGGAATGAGATGATAAATGGTGGTTTTACTTGGGATGTATATATGGTTAGGTTGTAGACAGCCAAAAAAAAACAAAAAAAAAACTTCTTGAAATTGGAAAAATTATGAAACCTGAACAGCTGGATGGAATTAATTTGAAACTTGTGGTTGTACTCACAGGGTGTATGGGAGTGTTTTAAGGGGCAAACAATTTTTTTTTCATAGCCAAGGGGGTTCAAGATGGAGAGAGGAGGGCCCCAGTTCTCTCCACGTAAATGTCTATCATTTAGCACCACCTGGTGGAAACCGGTATTACAAGTCATAAATCAAAAGTTGGTGAATGAACATGTCAATAAGGATCAGATATTCTCTAATCTATCGAACTGCACTAGAACAATAGAAGTACAAAACCAGATATATGGTCGGAAAGAAAGGTACTCATCAACTTTTGAATCGTCGTATTTGCTGACCTCTTTCGAGACAAATGTGGCTTGGAACAACTCATTATTTTGTCACTCATTGTTTGAAACTCGATTACAGCTTATGTTCTTCTTTCAGAGCAAAAGTTTGCAGTGAAGCAAATATGGCTAAACAGCCTTTTTCACATGAAAAGCCAATTAGACATTGTTGAATCACAAATCCTCATACAAGGCAAGAAAGAAAAGTCTATCGGTTCAACAACAATAGTTTAATGAACCTTTTACAAATCAATCACAATACATATTAAAATAATTGGAACACAACAACCTGTTAACATTTTATGACATCTTGGAAGATTTAAATCAGGATTACCTTATTTTCAGCTTCTCACAGTCAAGGATGTCATGTACAGCACAACATGCAAAAGATAAATCCTTCCCAACCAATTCCACTTGGAAATAACCAGTAGTGTTCAAAAAAGGGGCACCTGTCGTGCCACATTTTACATTATTGGACTCAAAAGCTTTTTTTCTTAATGGAAACCCAACTAACTTCAGCTAACCTTTATTCTATGCAAAATAAACGATTCATTGCTTTGGATTGAAGCTCCTGGTAATTTTTTTGAACCTTATTTTGCTAAAAAAAAACAAAAATTAAACCTTATTTGGAGTCTGCCTATTACAAAGCTGGAGCATCGTATAAGTCATTTGAGTCAGTTACAACAGCGCAAGATTTTCTGTGTTTTAATGCATCATCCGAGACTGGTTGCTATTTCATATGTTTATAATAAATTATTTGGCTTCATCATACCTCCTTCTCAATGTTAACCATTCATTTGTTTGAGTGTACAGTTTTTCCTTCTTCTAGTGTTAAATTGTCATCTCAAACATTACCTGTTCCTTCCTATTCATGTTTTCGAATGATTCATCAATTTTCATTTTGGGTTCCTGCCTCTCAAAGGTTGAGAAACCTTCTCGCCTCCCCCCATTTTACCACCTTGGATGTTCTTTGCCTCATATGATGTTGTGAACAACACATAATGAAATGGAATACATTTATAAATCTCTTAACTTTCAGTTCATAACTGTGTACTCTTGAAAATTTACTCCCAATTTTAGTTATATTTATAGATGCAATTTCATGTCATTCCCCATCGTTTCCTACAATCTTCATAAACCCCATGAACAATTCCCAACCAAACCCTCTTTGGGGTTGGGGCTCTTACTCTTCTGTTACTGTTTATTCATTCCTTGGCTTATTGTGCTCAAGCATTGCCCCTCTGCTCACCTGTCAGTTCATACTCTTTGAAGTGTGATATAATCTTTTTAAAAATTATTTTTCTCTGCAAACTGCCATGAGCGTATTTCATTTCATCCGCAACTGCTCTCATCTTGCATGTACTACACAGTGCTTTGTCTGTGCCTATTGGAATGGGGATTTGCACCTTATGGATGGAGCTAGAGGGAAAATAGGGTTGACTTCTCTCCAAGAGAAAGAAGAGAGCAAAAGAAGATGATGAGTGGGAGAGTGTATGCACCTACGTTTGATGTGGATTCAGAGCCAGGACAGACTAGGTATGTGATCAGGGAAAGGACACAGACGGACTTACGTTGAAGGCTGCTGATCAGTGGTTGTCTGGTGGGTCATCACCATTACAAGCCAGGTTTCAAGCAGGTCTGCCAATACGAGGCACTGTGCGGCACGACGATGAGAAAGGAAAGGATGACGCATGTTTGCCTGCAAAAGTGATTAACTCACTTCAAAAATGTTCAAACTGCAACTCGACAAGTTGAGCCGTAGCTCGAGGAAAACAGACGTTGTTCTGGTCACCCTCTTCTTCTTTCGTGTGGCGTGTCTGAGTTGTTTGTGTATAACGTGAAGTTAGCTGTTTTCAGCCAGCCACGGGCCCTTGTGGTCAGGTGTTGCAGTTCTTGCCCTCCGCCCTCTAGAGACGAGGTGATGTTTGGGGCAGTCTTGGACAAGATTATCTGCAATATGGGGGAGGCCACACTCACAGTCAAATGAATCAGCAAGGTTCCAGAACATGTTGCGATGGAATCTGCCAACACCCGTTCAGAGCTGATTAAGACCACAACATTCCTTCCGAGACAGACACAAGCAAGGGGCTTGGTGGAACAGGGGAGGTGTTGCGGACAGCCACTGCGTTGGTAAGTACAACACCATTGCTTCATCTGCCACGTTTGTTTGCTCACATCATAATCTGCTATGATATAGGTTTGAGCGACTCGTACAGGGCTTGTGGCTCTTAAGACTTTGGGGAAAGGGGGGGGGGTGGCATAGATTTTCTCTTTGCTTGTTGTACAAGGGGTGGGTGGGTTCTGTGATGCATTGAGGGCTGCTTGTCCAGTTATGGCTGCTCATCTAATGTGATGGGGATGGATGCTTGCGAGGACTGGAAGGTGATGGGTGAGAATAGGGTGAAGGCATCCGCTGATGACCCTCGAGGAAGAGTTGAGGTGCACATCCACCTTCTTAATGTGGTGGCTTCTTCCCCATGCGGACATAGTATGCTGCAGGCGTATGCACGAGGGCAAGTGTTGAGGTGCATAAGGTTGTGGTGAAATCAGCTCCCCAGTCGTGCCAGGCTAGTTGGGTGAATAAGGTTAACTCAAGCAGCTGTTTTCCCTGATACTTTCTCTGCATGCTGCCTGAAGATCAGGGACTGGTCCATTTGCACTCGCAAAAAATTCTGGTCATCGAGTGATGAGAAAGGGAAGGAAGTCATGTCCAGGATGATCAAAGAGCTGATTGCTGTAGACCAATTCAGCATATGGAAAACCTGATCTTCAAAATCTTTGCGTTACTGTGAAAGACCCAAAGAATGACTGCGGCTGCTTGAATACATTCTACATCTTGCTTTCTATACAAGTGTTCGATATGACAGATTGCCTAATTTGGATTGTTCCTTTGTTGTTGCTATCGTACATTATTGTGTCGATTATTGACTTCTTATATCATCACAACTGGATATTATATTACACCCAAGCTGGTGTATTGGGAATTCATTTACTTTTAAACATGCTGTGACCAGGATTGTGGGGTGGGTCGGAAGCAAGTCTGGACTTTTGGTTTCGGCCAAAACAATGCCCCGTCATCTTGCTGTTCCATAACCATTGAACAATGCATTGAAAAAGTTCTTCTTCCCTACGCATGCTTTGTATGATCAATTACGTTTGGTCTGTCATTGTTTTGTGCACATTATCCAGTGTGTTTCAAAAGTAACAGTGCAGTGAATGAGATACTTATGTTTCATGTCCTTGTTAATCTTAAAATTAAAATGTACGCTTGTTTACTTGCAGGCATCATTGACTCACTCAAGTCAGATGTCCACAATGTTTTTGTTGTATTTGACAATAAATACTTTTTCTCTGAAAGTCTGAAGTCTTTTTTGCACAAGAGGTATTAGGTTTCTACTGCACTGTTTCTTTTGAAACACAGTGTCCAAGACTCATTCCACCACGAGCCTTGGAATCATGTGCCCAAAACAATGCGAAGGAGGAGAAAAACACAAGGTAGAAAACAATACAAGGGAGTAGGTGGAGATGGATTTAAAAAAGAAATGAGTTTCTACAACTGGAGTTGAAAGAAAGAATCACGAGATACCTTCACATTTAGCACTTTTTAAATGACAATGACAAAAAGCTGTTTTCTTGTCAAAATATAGGCATCAGTGTCTCAGCAGCTATGGACGCATTCTTGGTTGCTGTGAAAATCACAGATATGTCAACGTGTTCAGACCATAGCAGCAATGGTGTGAAGGGTCAAGGGAAGGGACGCAAGCAGCAGGAAAGTCAGGAATGAGGGAGGTTAATCACCTATTGTTCAAGATTACCTTACCATTTCACGAGATCTTGCATTGTACTGGAACGAATGGACAACCAAAAGCCTCATTTGGGAGCAACCAAACAAGGTGAAGCAATCACGGTGAAACTCAATTGCACTTTTAACAATGGAATTAGCTGTCAGTGGAGTCAAGAAACCCAACAATTAAAAAAAATCATCAAAAAATAGCTATTGACGCTAAATAAAATTTTAGTCTGGAGGAAGTGGGGGGAGAGGATGGGGTGGGGAAACAAACAAACAATCTCGCAATGACTACTCAGCTCAAAACAGACGATTCTTCTCAAAAACGTAACCAAGAAATACGTATCCAAAGTGTTTTAAGTCCTCGTTTATGATGGAATATATCTTATTACCTTTTATCCAAGTTTATACTTCTCAATGACTGCCCATATTTAAACATTCTTACAAATTCAGCTGTGCACATGTTTGGCTGCTATCCCAGTTTCTACAGTTCTGCAGAAATATCATTCAATACAATGGCAAATCTGAACAATGTGGTAGAGCAGAGGCACTTGCGAGCAAAGAAAATAAAGCTTTGTCGGGAACAGACAAACAAGAAACCGTGTGCTTATTCAGTGGGTCATTTCATTTCTTGCAAAAACTGGCTGTCTTTTTGAAAACATCAACCATCAGTTATTAGTCGTGGCAACACTCGAAAACAAATGTACATAATCAGGCAAGGTAAGAGAGAGGTTAACCGGAGTCAGATGGAAAAAAAGCTGTCCGTGCTAACCTAAAGCAGTGTTCTTTGAAAATGATAATTATATAAAGCCCAGAATAATGTGTGAGAGTGTGTACCAGTGCAGATTTTGCAGTTAAGGTCAAACAAGTGTGCCTTGTGCTGATCAGTCGTGTCGTTGAGCATGCTTGAAAGGAAGTCTCTCTGCACTACCTCGCTCTTCTCCTCCTGGAAGCTTTCCTCACCATCCTGCCACCCACGCAATCATGATAATTCAGAACATTAATCATTGTAAATATGGAATTATTTTTTCAACAAGCTACCCTGCAAGAAGGTGAGTTTTATGGTTATCAGCAAATGGAAGTTTTCTTTTCTGAATGTCCATCTGCTCGCACATGCACCAACTGCATCAGCATACATCAATCGTCAAAAATGCATGATGAGATTTTTGCTTGAACAATAACGACAAAAACAAGCAAGAACCAAACGATCGAACAGCAGAGTGGCCAAAAGGGGTTCCTTGTTGACAACATCTCCAAACCTCAGAATCTGGGTCCGGTGGGATCTCTTCAATGTCCACCTCCATCCTATT
>NC_140971.1:62969870-63062370 GCF_056783735.1 Eptatretus burgeri
AGTAGTAGACAATGGATAACAACATTGAAAATGGGATTTCAACTTAGCATCACTATCAGCTGTTTCTCCAAATGGGACCACAAAATAAGCCCACATTGGCCTGACTGCTTTGCTCCCAAACCAATGAAGTGGTTGGTTTATATAACTTCTGGGGAAAAAGGCCAAACAAGGTTGAGGAAACTGGAAGGGTGGTATGATTAGAAAGAAAATAAAAATATGAGGTGGTTGAAGGGATATGAAGAGTGTATATGAAATGTGGCACTCGTCAGACCAAGGATAAAGCCTAGTGTTGGCTTAGTGGTTAGGGTATCTGGCTTTGGATCTTAGGGTCCTGAGTTCGAGCCCCATTGGCCGCTGAATTAACACCAGGTGGGGTTGACTCAGCCTGTCATCCTTCTGAGGCCGGAAAAATGAGTACCAGTGTACTGGTATAGGGGCACAGCATCAGCGGCACAGTCGTGCCCCAACAAAATGATAGCTACCTGGCAATCAAGCTGTCATATGGAAAAAGAAGCTCAAGGATGGATGATGGAATGGCTAATGTTGCTTCAATAAGCCTGCAAATGTTATAAAAGGAAATGTGAATGCCTGTTCATGTTGATGTTATAGGGATGAAGAGCATTCAAGCTACACATGAAACGTGCGCGTCTTATGGTTTCCATCAGCAGGCTTTTCCGAGAACCCGCTCACCTCCTGAAAGATGTCAGAAATTTAAAGCTTCGACCCATAATTTTCAGCACGAGCTATGTCCAGTATTGTCCTATCCGGTGCAAATGCCTTAAAACCAAGAGGTATCAACACATGTGGATAGTGTTTGACAATTTACAGGCTTTTTGATTGCCCTTTCATGGTAACAGCGTTGTACACATTCCACTTGACCATCGATCCACCATGTCTACAAAATACATTTGACAGATTAAATTTCAAACCAAGCTCTTGGGATTAAACTTTGATCGATTAATTTTTATTTTCCACGTCTTGTTGCCGTTTATGAAGTGCTTAAAATTTGACAAGGACTTTTGTTTATACTTGCGTTTCACACTTTGCAATCTCACTTGTTACTCTGTCTCTCGAGTGGTGCTCCATTACCCATATCCACGTGTTTCCTACTCAAAAGGCATGTGCTGAAAATGCAAATGCCACCAAAAGTTATTAATCTACAAGCATTATTGTTCTCTTCATATACAACAGCCCAGTTCAAGTCTGAACCGCCCTTGTATTACTAACTTGCGATTCAAGATATTTTGTAGGTTGCTCTGGGTTGTTAATTCGTCTTGGACGAGCCAAAAGTAAATCTTCACCGTCAACCTTGTTGCAAATAGGCTGGTTCAGGTTATGACAAAGACCACAATTTTTAGGCCTTTCTCAGAAGGGGTTATAATTAATGCCAACTAGATTATTAACACAAAGTGACACTACCTGCATTACGAGAGGAGAAAAGTAAATGATGAAGTACCTGATGAATGGGTTTCTCAAGAAAAAATGTCCTTTCAGGGCTTGTGATGATATTATCCTTGCCAACAATAACTATTATATCTTTCTCAAGGTATCACGTATTGTTCCAGCCATTTTGATCCTCGCTGGCATCGGCTTTGTGAAGGGTACACGATACCAAATTGGATCCAATGTTGTCTTGTTGTCAAGGGTAGCAACTCAAACTCCTTTGGCCTTTCGCTTGTTTGCATGTTTGAGCGAGATCCAAAATAGAGCAATTCTGTTGGGACTTGCACAGGTTTTCAAATATATCTGGATATCGCTGTTTGACGACACCTTCATCGACTTCACAAAGGTTTAGGTTGAGAAGGATTGGGCAAATTACTGGACAGATCTGGATTAGTCCTTTAAAAAAAAAAATTCTGTGCAGATTTCTACAAGTTGGGATAATGCCACTGTTGTTGCTATACCAACAAGAACAGCTTGGCCCAAGGGCAAGGTGGCTCTGGAGCACAGATCTTCAGCGTTAGGGTGGGGATGTCGACGAGGAACCTCGCCTCTGTTGTACACAATGCAGTTGGTGACTTGTTAATGTCACATGGGGAGAAACAAATTTTAGTGGGGAAACTGGTGGGCATTGAGTTCAATGATAAATATGAAACTCTGCTGAAGATGTCCAATAAAAAATGACCTTTATCCTTTGTGCTTGGCTCTGAGATATAATTAAGAGATTATTGAGCCTCTAGCTTTACCTTCCATTGGTAGTTCAACTGTCTTGAAGTGGAAACACAAAATAGCTTTTCCAATTTTTCAGGTGTGACAATGAATGGGTTGTTAAATGCATTTTCAGATCAAGTGTTCAACATCAAATCACAAAAATCACACTGGCAAGAAGCTTCATTGCAAGTACAAACAAAATAGTTCAGGTAAGTTGAATGAACATCACAATAATAATTTATTAATTTGAGTCCTTTGAAACATGGGAGAGATAATGAGCAGGTGGATGGGCAGGGAGCTGTGACGTACACCACCTCCTACGCACAATGGTACCATGGGTGTGCAAACTATGCCAATCACATAGGCAATGTTAACTAACCTGCACACAAAGACAAGCTCATGTAAAAATCCAAAGCGCATCATTGTGCAGCACTGGGAGATGGCATTTAGCTCGCAGTGTATCAGCCATCGAGTTATCATAGGTAAAAATAGATGAAGATAACCTTTGCCTTTGAGCATTTTACAATCTATCTTTTTTGCCAATTTGTCACTTTGCCTTTCCCAGAATTTAATGTCTTACTTAAATGTACAAACCTCGTGATTTTCACAGCGGGGGATGAAGTCGTAATGCTCGTGTTAAAGAATGCACTTTACATGTTGCACAACAACGCGGTTTAACGACTGTTGGCAATTGGTGCAAAATCAAAGGCCGCAACAAGGATAAAGCATTTCAGCAAAGCTGTGATATAAATGTCGTCTTCAAATGTTGCACAAAGCCATTAAGAAGGTACGAATAAAATTTTGCAAAGCCCAAAAGAGGTGCATCTGGGCTGGTAATGGCAAAACCATCCGTTTTATAAGACACGAGTGGAGAACCGAAGGCTTTGTAAATGTTCAACAGAAAGCATGAGGTCTCGATTGTTTTGCCATTTCCAGCCGAACAAGAATCTTCTGGAAATGGAGTTAATTGAAAAAATATACAGATTTGTTCAAGTCTCCTTACTTGCTGCCAAGTGCCAATGGTGAGGACTCCGTAAATCGGGAGACTTGGCAATCTTCATCAAGTTTGACAAACTTGGAGTATTATCAGCTCCACACGAGTCGCCACTTTGCCAATTGTGACTATTTTTGACAAAGACCCGTTACTTTGAGGAATAAATCCTCCAGAAAGACTATCGAAATATTGAAGGAAACGAGCATAATTCAATTTTAGAATTTTCTCTCAACGAGTGTGATACGAATATAAAAGCAACGATCTTTCTGCGGTAACGAGAAGTTATGCAGTTAGGCAAAAACTGAATAAACTGTTCAGATTTCCAACAAGCTTTTGGTCCCAAAAATAAATCCCAAGTTTCGGAAGTGTCCACACCACACGCCAGACACCACAGGCCCAACCATTCCTCCAAAAAATTCCAATATTTTTTCGTAGCTCTGCTATTCTTGGAGTTTGTTTTGCTCTTCCTAATGGAGTTCATCTCTCTTTTCACCACAAATGTTTTTTTTTTTTTTTTAAAGCTGGGCATGTTATCAAATACATGTCACAAATAGAAGAGTTAAGAAAACTGAGAAATTTATCACCCCAACCCCCTCTCCCCACCTCCCCCCCCCCGCCTTATTCCTCCCAACACACTTCCCTCACTCCTACAAATATTTTGATAGACCAGTGTCAATTACTTCACAACATAGTGGAATGAGGACCATACATGGCTCTGTTTCTTCTACTCTTACTCTTCAACATCCATTTTGTTCTCTCCATCTACCCTGTTCTCCTGTATGATAGTGGAATGCAGCAAAGTGAAACTTTATATGATCCAACAAAAACAAAAAGAAGAACAATATGAAGAAGTAGTAGAGGAAGAAGAAGGAGGAAAAAAATTACCCCCGGTTGGAGGTGACGGTCATCTCTGAAGCTCTGTAGATGTGGATCTCTGATCGGCTCAGAATGGCTTCGATGTCATCTTGTCTTTTGGTTCAACGTACAGACGAAAGCCCGGGAGTAAAAAGGATAGAAAACCTCAGAAATCAAACTACATTTCTGAGTTATCCGGAGATACATTTTGAAAATACGACCCAAACAGATTCAGATATTGTACCCTACTATCATAATCCGTTGGAAATTCCGCCGAGATCGGATAATAAATGGCGGAGATAATGTTGAAATTAGCTGATTTTTCAACTTTAGAGTGACCTTGACCTTCAATCGTGTCTAAAGTCATACCGTTGTGCATCACTCATCGGCCCCTACCTACATACCAAGTTTCATCAAGATCGGGCGAAATTTTTTTGACCGTTTCACATCGACGATTTTTCCAACTTTGAAGACACGTGACGCGATAACCAAGACAAATTTTAAAAAATACCCCCGAGCGGGAGTGCCGGTCATCTCTGCCAGAGATCGACAGAAGCAAAATCAAATTAGGGGCATCTACAATCGATTCCATGGCTCGTGGATCTGGTCGTAGAATGCAGATCGCCAGAACAGTCGGTCACTTAAATAAATGATGAAGGAGACACTTTTCTGAATAAATGATCCTGACAACAGCAGGAGCGCTTTCATGATAATTTATGTGATAGACTGGAATAGGGGCAGTTCATAAAGTACGTACGCTCTACTTCCGGGTTTCAAAACCACCCACCCCCTCACTCTGTATGCAGGCTGGTGACCACCAACCCACCCCCATGTGTCTCATATCACATCACAATACTTGAAGATTACAACGAACTGTAGATTTATCTCAAATGCATCAGTAATTATTAACTACGGTAATACAGTAATATGGAACAATTATTGACGTCCACGGATTCAACATCACGTCGAAAATGTTCCTGTGAACGGGGATATTTTTCCCCCTCACGATGACGACAGGCTAATCTTCATCTTCTGAAACGCTTTCATGTAGTCCGACACCACTTTCATAAAGTATGTATGCAGCCGTCGTACCACACACCCACCCCTGTACGCAGCCCGTACGCGGGCTTTAAACCACCCACCCCCCTCATTTTTGTATGTACTTTATGAACGGCCCATACGGGGTAAAAATATGCAAAAAATTGCGCAGGACCCAGAGCATCTTCAGAGATTGGCGCCGGCCTCCGGATGACCACTTCAAATTAGCACAGGACAGGTAAGAATCAGAGCGAAGTTTGAAGGGCTATAAAATCGGAACGAGAGCAAATTTCAAAAAAATGGCTCGTGATGTTCTAGATAATCGTCCATAGTATCTGAATCACTAATAACATTTGATCTCTCTTGATAAATGAGGGAGTAGATACGATTTGAAATCGACGATTTTTGCAACTTTGACAGCCTCGTGACCTTGACCTCAACCTTGGACGACCTTGAAAGTTATATCGTTGTGCATGTCTCATCGACCTCTATCCATTCCACTATTGGTTATTTGTCTCCACTCGGTTTGATTGTGGACGGACGGATGTGCGGACAGACTTCGAGACTGGCTTTATTAGGTCATCTCTACTGAGATTATAGAGATGACCTAAAAACCGGCCTGACCAAATTTAGATATTGTTCCATATTATCAGAATCCGAAGAAATTTCGAAGATCGGATCAGAAACGGCGGAGGAGATAGATTTTGAAAATGGACGATTTCACAACTTTGGAGTGGCCTTGACCTTGACCTTCAATCGTGTCAAAAGTCATACCGTCGTACATCACTCATCGACCCCTACCGACATAACAAGTTTCATCGAGATCAGACGAATTTTTTTTTGACCGTAACACATCGACGATTTTTCCAACTTTGAAGACACGTGACTCGATAACCAGGACAAATTTCAAAAAACTGGCCCCAACAAATTTAGATATTGTTTCACATTATCAGAATCCGAAGAAATTTTGAAGATCGGATCATAAACGGAAGAGATAGATTTTGAAAATGGATGATTTCGCAACTTTGGAGTGGCCTTGACCTTGGCCTTGACCTTCAATCGTGTCAAAAGTCATACCGTCGTGCATCAGTCATCGACCTTTACCTACATACCAAGCTTCATCAAGATCAGGCAAAATTTTTTTTGATCGTATCACCGACTATTTTACAACTTTGAAGACACGTGACTCGATAACCAGGACGAATTTCAAAAAACTGGCCCGACCAAATTTAGATATTGTTCCATATTATCAGAATCCGAAGGAATTTCAAAGATCGGATCATAAACGGCGGAGGAGATAGATTTTGAAAAAGGACGATTTCGTAACTTTGGAGTGACCTTGACCTTCAATCGGGTCAAAGGTCATACCTTCATGCATTCCTCATCGACATCTACCCACATACCAAATATCAAGAAAATCGGAAGAAAAAAATGGGTACTTACGTACGGATGGACATCGAGACTGGTTTTATGAGGTCATCTCGTTAGAGATGACCTAAAAAGAGACAGTCTTTTCTATGGTACTGTGGTGTAAATGGGATACATGCCAATGTATGGTTTGCTTGGCTGGTTGTTCCATCCCTCTTCATTCTTCAGTTGGTCATTGACAATGTGTAGCAATTGGAAAGTTTCAATGAAAAATAGGGCAAGTTATCATGTTGTGAGCAGAAAAAATAATGAAATTATGGTGGGGGAAAGGGCTAGATGTAGGGGGAGGAGGGAAAAGGAGGAGGAAGGCTTCAAAAGTAGACAGTCAACAAAAAAGTTTCAATGATGAACATATTCAAATGTGCAGATCAGATGATGCAGATGAAGGGTTGGCACAAAGTATGACAATGCTGCGTGAGAAAAGAGTGCACAACGAGAAAACCATTATTCTCAAGGCACTGATGAGGAGGAGAAGGAGATTGGGACCATACTCTGTGCAGAGTGTCGGTGCTGCTTAAGCAGTCAACTTGGCTATTGGGCACAATCCTGGACGGGTCACCACTCCGACACAGGATACCAGCAAGCTGGTACTCATTTTGCCGACCTTGGAAGGATGACAGGCAGAGTCAACCCCACCTGGTATTAATTCAACAGCCGAATGGGATTTGAACTCGGGATCCTCGGATTCCAAGCCCACCACTCGAACCATAAAGCCAACACCAGGCATACAAGGCACTGATGATGGATAAATAAATAAATAAATAAATAAATAAATAAATAAACCTTGAGAGAATTTCACATTCATTTGTTGAACAAGAATTTGTTGTCAATTCTGCTGCCACTGCAGAACCAGTGATTTGGTGGAAAAACTCGAGGGACTCTCACAATGGCGATATACCACATGGTACTTCGCTCACAAACCATAGAGAGTGCAGGACATGTTCTACTTTATATGCAAATGATGAAATATATCAGTCCAACAAAAAAACTAGAGTAGATATTCGAAGAATGTTACTTATTTGACCTTAAAAAGAACACACACACAATAATACAAGGACTTCTCAATTTACACTTGAGATTCGTTCCAAAAACACTGAATGTAAAACGAAAAAAACGTACTGTAAATGAAAAACGATTTTCTGTTGTTATTAATTATTAATCCGGGGTAATGTTATTAATTGAAGATGCATTCCAGGGTGGAAACTTCCGGTCCTAACCTAACTCTAACCCTAGGAAAGGCAGTTTCTGGAAATAAAATACTTAAGAGACAACTCAATAAATCAATAAAGAATATAAATAAATGTTTAAATGAATAAATTATGGACGGTTTTAAGTAAATATGTATGGTACTCACCAAAATTTATGGCACGCAGCGAATGTCCAGGCTTGCGAGGTGCAGGTGGGGATGAAGTGGTTTCTGAGACGATGAGACAATCAACTTTCGTGCACTCAATTTTATTTTGATAGCGTTACTAGTAATTGTCCTGACCATTGAGGGAGGAAGGCTGAGCATGCCGCCAATGTCCACCAAACGCTCCCCACCACTCAAATCGATTCACCACGTGCATTTTAATGTCCAAACTAATAGCTTCAGGAGCTTTCTTCATGGGAGTCTCAGCTGGAGAACTTGAGGGTCGTTTGTTTACCACTCACGATGGTTTGGGAGAGTTTGGCAGAAAACACACAAAAATGAAGGTCAGCCGATACCTCTCACGAGTACAGTGCAGACGTGCACTCCAGTTGACTAAAGGTGAGAAACGTGTACAGTACAGGAGAACTGGAGAACTTGAGGGTCGTTTAACACTCATGATGGTTTGGGAGAGTTTAGCACAAAACACACAAAAATGAAGGTCAACCGATACCTCTCACGAGTACAGTACAGATATGCACTCGAGTTGACTAAAGGTGAGAAACGTGGTAAACTGTATATCGTACCTCCACTTCCGTTGCGGACTGGCATAAAATATAATTTTTTTTTTCACGGAAAAAAACGTTGACTCGAAAATTATAATGCATAAATAGAAAATTGCTCACCACTTTGTCTTCGGCATAAAATCAAAAACACGGAAATAGAATGAGTGTAAATCGAGAACCAAGTGTACATGTTTGTACAAACACAAAAAATATACACATTATTTAATACAACATTGAGGCTTCGAGAAGAGCGAGGTCACCGAGTAGAAAGGCAACAAATTGATGTACCAGTGGCAGTTGGGCAACATAGACACACAAAAGCAAAGGAATGAATGAAAGGAAAAGTAGAGGAAATGGAAGGGAGGACAGGAGGAAATACCACAACCCATAAATAAGAGGGTTTGGTAGGGTGTAGATGTGGCAGGTTTTAAACATTACAGGTGCATCCGTGCAGAAACACACTTCTGAACTGCATGCATTGTGTGCGCATAAAACAAAACACCGATTTTGTTGAAATGTAACCTAATAACTTACCTAATTAGCACTCTGATCGATGCGGGAATGTCCATAATAACTGATAATCCAACGGAAACCTCATCCCGTCCCCCCTCCCTATCCACAATTACGTGTGATGCTATGGCACTGGTTGTATTTTAGCTGAGCCATTTTAGTCACCTCACACTGAAGAGGATGAGGAATTTTCACTGGCAATTTTCCAAGGCTAATGGGACTCGCACCTTGTGGAAGGTAAGGATAATATTGCACGAGGTGTGACGTATTGTGTGTTTTCAGTTTATTAACATGGTCACAAGTTGAAATTACTCATTACAAAATACATATGTATCTAGTACGAGTTTAAAATGTGTTTAATGTGAGACATATTTAATCACCAACACGAAAACACGACATTGACCAGGTTTGGCGTCAACCCGGAAGTGGAGTGTCCGCCACATACTTCTGCTTGCTACAAATATCCCGCTGTTGTGGTCTAGATGTTGAATACCTTACAAACATGTTAAAATAAAGGAAATTTACCTCATGTGCAATGGCCGTAAAATATTCCTGCAAATTTTGACCACATTTTTTTCATGGGCTAAGGTAATCACCACTGAACCAAGGTCAATATCACATAGGAGCAATGACATGAAGACCCTTTAGTGGTTGTAGTTTTGCATCCACCGAATAAGTCATGCCTGCATGAGACTGTCACACATGCGTCAGCATTGCTAAATCTGTTGAGCAAAGTTTCCAAAATTTTCAAATCTGTTATGAAAAGACATCAGAAAAGTATAATGGCTTTTTTGGCTCGACGATCAGGCCAAATTACCCAAGGTCAGCGGAGACGATGCAAACCCTTCTCCCGAGATTTTCAACGGTGAACTGGATGTTTTGATCGATTCCAAAGGCACTTCTTGAGACACTGGTGCATGTAAAACTATTTGTGCACCTGTATTTGAAATTTGGATGCACACTGTGCATGTAATGTTTTTAATTTATTTAATGAATTCAATCTCTGGATGGGGGATGACACGAGATGGGAGAGCACCTCCAGGTGCAATATAGTCAGCGTAGGCACCTGCTTGAAACTCTAAGAAGGAAGAGTGGGATTAAACAGCCTCAGGAAGGTGGTTCCACAAATGAAAGAAAAGAGAAACAAAAGAGTTGGAGACGGTCAGCCCAAATTTTGAGTTTAACCAGGAAGAACACGTACATCCTGGAGATTCCGGGCTGGGTCTGAGAGCTGAGAGAGCAGAGGAGCTAAACCGGAGGAGAGGCTGCAAAAAGAAGAGACCACTTACCTGTTTTTGATGCAATGCGAGAGCAGGACTTGCGTCTCGTGCTCATTGCAGGAGATGTTAACAATATTGAGATTCCAGGAGAAACGGATGTGATGCTGGGGCACCAGCCCAACGAGGAGAGCAGCACTCCATTGAGCTCCAGAGAAAGGCTCATCGACTGCAAGTAGTTCTGTTTTTAAGGAATGGCCTGGAGTGACAGAGGATGCCTTGTCTGTGGCTGGCTTTGGAGGCCATCCTTATGTGGTCGGCACAGGACGTCATGGCTGATGACGAGGCCTTGAAGTTCAAGAAATTAACCCTTCCAGTGGTTGACGAAGGAAATAGATAGGTGGGTTCCTTCTGACCATCCTTAACTTAGCAGCAGAGTGAGTGTGTGAGATCTGCATGGATTGAAGGACGTTTCACATATAAAAAGCAGCATCCAATCAATTCCAGACCAGCAGAAAGTGACGCAGCTACGGTATGCCGAGCAATGGGATAGAGTAACTGTACAACCATGTTTTGTCATCTGCCATAACTAAGAAAGGGCTTTGCAGAGACTCGTGGAGGCCATTTACAAAGATGCGGAACAAGATTGAACCCAACAGGAATAAATCTGGGCCGCCGATTTCAAATCTGGAGTCAGAATTTAGCCAGCACGTCAGGTTTTCGAATTATGTATATGCATTAATGATACCCAGCATGCTACATTAGATACTTTACATTTGAAGATCACCACATTGTACATCTAATATCAGTGCTTAGTAATTACTTTCACATCATATTTAGACAACAATGATTGACCTCTGTGTATAATGTGTAGTATACAAACCAAGAACATAAACAAGTTGCAGAAAAAGAAGTGAATAAAACATTAGAACATGGTAATCTTAGGAAGGGTGTAAACTTGATCGAGAAATCTGCCCCATTGTGAGTGATTTAGAAACAACACTTCAAGTTTACACTGTTCTTTTCAATATAGTCAGCGTAGGCACTGTTCAGACATGGTCAGAAGTATGTGAGACACTTGCTCTTTCTTGCACTTGTGTGTGGAACTGGTCTCCTGTTGTCAGAACCAGCAGTAATCACCCATCATGTTTGGGTTGAACCGGCTTTGATACCAAGTTTCGATTGAAATGTCTTGGTGGAAGATTTCGCCATGCTCATCGCTTACCTCACCCAGATTAGGTGGGAAGAAATCAAGATGAGAATGCAAGAAGTGTATTTTAAGAGACATCCTACAGCCCATTCACTGATAGGCCTTCAGTATGTTGTTCACTAATTCTGCAAACTGTTCAGCTCTATGGTTTCCAAGAAAGTTCTGCACAACCAACATAAATGCTTCCCATGCTGCAAACTCAAGTGGGTTCAGTTTATTTTTGAACTCAGGATCACATATCAGTTCTTGGATCCGGGGCCCAACGAAAATGCCTGCTTTGAGTTTAGCATCAGTTTTCTCTGCTCCAAACTTCTCTCTGAGATATTGGAAGCCATTACCACAATGATCCAATGTCTTTACAAAGTTTTTCATAAGGGTTAGGGTTAGTTAAAAATTGTCATGCCACGTGGAAAATTATACTTACAAATTCATAGCTTGGTCAGATTTAATCCTTTTTAAAACAATTGAAAGTGCATTCTAAAGCTCTTTTTATGAGAAATAATATTCTACAACAGTTGTATTGCTATATTCCTGAAACCAAGAATACCAAAAATAATAATTTATGATCACTCAAAATCACCCACCAGGACAAACTACTGTAATTGGACCATATATATACAACTCAAAACGCTGATGTGGTGAGAACATTCCGACTTCAGATTCAGAATCAGCAAACTCAATTTACTCAAGAACAGGGGTTCCCAATCCATGGTACGCATACCACAGGTGGTACATTTGGACTTTCTCGGTGGTACGTGGCAGCGTGCTTCTTTTTTTAACACAGTTTTTATTTACTTCTCTCTCATGCAGCTTGTGCACAATAATTAAATTTATATCGAAAGTGGCTGTACACTGACAGCTGTTTGTTATCGGCCATTGTGCACAAGTCTTATTATTCGTTTTGTCTCTACACGCCACACTGTCATCATTGCTTATTGCTCGGCTTATTGTTGCCGTTATCGTTCACCAGCATCATGTCAATGCGAAAATATTCGGAGAGTTATCTCAAGTCAGGCTTCACTTCCATCCAAAAAGGTGAATTAAAAGCTCCACAGTGTGTGATTTGTGGAAAAGTTCTCGGCAATCAATCTATGAAGCCAAGTCTATTGAAGCACCATTTTGATTCTGTTCATCCTGAACACAGCGACAAGGACCATGATTTTTTTTCGTCGGAAGGAAAATGCCATGAAAAGAGCACGCTTCAATGGCAGCGGCAGTTTTCAACAGCAGTCCACGGCAGCCGTAAAGGCATCCTACTTAGTTGCACTGCGAATTGCAGAACAGAAAAAACCTCACACCGTCGGTGAAAGCCTCATCCTTCCCGCCACAAAGGATATCGTACATCTCATGCTGGGAGAACAAAGCGCTAAGAAGCTCAATTCTCTTTTGTTGTCAAACAACACAGTTCAGAGGTGCATTGAAGAAATGTCAACCAATATTCGTGACCAGGTGGTGGCAGAAATCAAGGCATCTCCATGTGGATTTTCTATGCAATTGGATGAGTCAACTGACGTGGCAAATTGTGCCCAACTGTTAGCGTTCGTTCGGTGCGTGCATAAAGCCAAGTTCAAGGATGAAATACTATTTTGCCGCCCGCTTAAAACCACAATGAAAGCAAAGGACATTTTCGAAGAGGTGTCTTCCGTCTTTGATCAAGTTGGGCTGTCATGGGTTGATCTGAAAGGCTGAAGTGCGTGGCCTCCACTGCATGATCCACCACCACGCACTCGCAGCCAAGGCGCTCCCCAAGCCATTGACTGGCGTTATCTCAACCATGATCAAAATTGTGAACCATGTGAAATCCCAGGCTCTCAATTTGCGACTTTTCAAGAAACTTTGCGAGGATTTCGACTCCGACCATAACGTTCTCTTATTCCACACTGAGGTGAGATGGTTATCCCATGGAAATATGGCGGAGCGCGTGTTTGAACTGCGAGATAATCTTCGTGAATTCTTTGAAAACGATGGAAAACCAAAGACTGTCGATTTCGTCGCTGCTTTGAACGACCCCGACTGGGCATTGCACCTGGCTTATTTGGTCGACATTTTCTCTCAGTTAAACGCCCTGAACAAGTCTCTTCAGGGGACTGGCACGACTATCATTGACTTCATAGACAAGGTCAAGGGATTTCAGGAAAAACTCCAACTGTGGAAGACGAATGTCGAAGCGGGAGTGGTGGTCATGTTTTCTTGCACGGCCGATATTCTTAGGAAGCGTGAAAAGAATCCCCCAAGGGAGTTCGTACAACTCGTAAAAGATCACCTCGCTTATTTGGATGAGCAATTAAATTCCTATTTTCCGGATCTCAAGGAACTGGATCTGAAAATGATTCGCAACCCATTTCGCATGAATGCATTGGATTTGCCACCTGGAACAGGACTGCAGGAAAGCTTGATTGATCTCCAGAACGACTCCACAGCCTGAGATTAGTTTGACGAGATGAATCTTGCGGACTTCTGGTGTGGAATGTTGGGGTCTTACCCTAAGCTAGCTGCCCTGGTTGTTCATTCGCTCATAGTATTCCCATCTACATGGCTGTGTGAAGCTGGGTTCTTGTCAGTCGTTATTCTAAAAACAAAACAAAGATCCCTACTGGATGTTGAACATGATGTTCGGTGTGCTTTATCCAAAACAAAGCCTGACATCGACCTGCTTGTGAGCAAGAAGCAGGCTCAACCATCCCATTGACTGGATATTTTACACAATCAAATAGGTACTTACTGTATCATTCTTTTGTTCAGATCAGATTGCTCAATGTCATAGCTGTGAATTGTTAGTATTGTTTAACTCCCCATTGTCGTATCTGTATCGCAAATAAACACTATTTTAGGTGAATTTTGGTACAGTGGCACTCGGTGGGGACCACGAACATGTGAAATGGTACCCCAGTAAAAAAGGTTGGGAACCCCTGCTCGAGAACATATGTTTCCACCCCAGTAGCAAAATCTTTGTTGGCCAGTGTAATTTATCATTTAAAAAGTTGTTTGCATTAATTAGGAGATACATTTAATGTCTGTATTCTGGTAAGTGTTAAAGCCAATTGTTGTATACAGAAGTTATAAACGAAATCCAGAATAGAACATGTTAATATAATGTGCATCCCAACTTCAAGCAATACATAGAAGTAAACCATAAATTTGAATTTCCGCAACACATGCTTAAAAAGTAGGTACAAGTGACATCAATAACTGAGTTGATGATGAAGCCAATGTTTTGAATTCTGTTTGCTGAACGAAAATGGCAAACATGAAAGACGACATCGAAGAGTTACCTGGGAAATGTGGATGGGAATGTAAAGGCCACAAAAAAACAAATTTCCAATAATAAAATTACAAAACAAATAAAAAAACAAACAAACAAATAAATAAAACAAGGCACCATTTTATCGAAGCACTCTCGGGCAAAAAAAATCCATCACCAAAGGACAACAGCATTGGGCTGCAATAAAGGCAGAGCAACCTGGTTTTTTGGATCCTTGAGGTTGAGGATGAGACTGCGCACTTTGCTCTTGTATTTGCTGTCCGTTGTCTGGCAAAGTACAAAAAGCTCCTTCTCAATGTGTGTGGCCACCTTTCTCAGCTCCTCATCTCCAACAAAGATATCGTCTGAATCATTGCATCTGCCACGAAGGGGTTAGTAAAAACGGCAACTGTGAGTTTCCAGAGATAACGTGAAGGTTTTTCGATGAACTTGAACGGACACTTGCAACTGTTAATCTTCCAGTGCACAGTGCAGAGGGGAGCGAACAAAAACATTGCAATCACATCATGTAATGTAGTTCCTTAACAAGGAAATTTAATGCAGGAAAAGGCCATCAGGCCACCCATCAAGCCTGTGCAATAATTTCGAATCTATGGTTGTTTGTTCATGCTCATTCCTTTTAAAATGCAAGGAAGCGGTGCGTAGCATTTTTAAGGTCTTTGGTAGGACTCAGCCGAAGATCAAACTGCCGATCTCCCAGAATCCGAGTCGACGTACAACGATGATGCAAAGTCTGGTCAAATTCCAGCAATCTTTGCAAATCTGGCTGCGAGCAATTTGGGCAACTCAAGATATATGAAGTTCCCTTCAACCATACATGTGGATGGCAGAGATATTTTATGCAAAGTCAAGCATGTTGCACTTGTACAGTTCACGACCTCTTTTCATTGCAATTTCTGGAATCACAACCAAACGCATAATGCAATTTCTCCATGACAATGCCAAAGCAGAAAATGTAAAAACAAGCAGTGAAATACCAATTACAGCTCCACCATGTATTCCAGAGCCAGTGATGGCAGGTTCTTGATGGGCAGAGCCAAATGCAGAATGACAATTCTCAACAATGCAGAATGTCAATAATTTAGGGGCACAGCGAAAAAATTCGAATTTTGCTTTGGAATAAAGGCATCATGCATCACGAAACATGCACACGAAGCACTGAATACAGACAAACAATTAGTCATTGCAGTGGAGAGATTTATATAATACAACAGCGTGGATCAGCAAGCAACACAAGACTCTCCACACATAGTTACAGAGAATTACATCATAGATTGGCTGTGTTGTCATGATTTACACCAATCATAATATGAACATTTCATTTGTACAAATATATTTGTAATATTGGTGAGATATATATATATATATATATATATATATATATATATATATATATATATATATATATATATATATATATATATATATATATATATATTTCGTCTTTCGGCTGCTCCCGTTAGGGGTCGCCACAGCGGATCATCCGTTATGATCCGCATACTGATTTGGCAGAGGTTTTATGCTGGATGCCCTTCCTGATGCAACCCTGGTTATATACATACATACATATATATATATATATATATATATATATATATATATATATATATATATATATATATATATATATATATATATATATATATATATATATATAATCAAGGCCTGTATGAGAGCGAACACAGAACGCACAACGAGGGGAGCAGGAGACAAGAGGGTGGGAGAGGAAAGGAAAACATGGTGAGGAACAGAGACATTAGATCTGTGGAGAGAGAGGGATGGGTGGAATACACAGGGTAAATAAGATGGACACTACAGGAACTTTGAGGAAAGAAAGCAGGGATATTTGAAGGAGGTGGGTTTGGAGTGGATAAACAGGGGTAGAAAAGATCAGGGTTTTGGATGGGGACACAGGGGCTTCCTTTCTTGTTGTAATTATCTGCAGACTACTGCAGGAGGACCTGTTACCAACTCCAGTATATGAGCACTACTCTCATTTCACTGGAATAATAATAGCATTTTCGCTTGGGGAAGATACGAGATGGTGGTGAACAGCTGTTTTGAAGACCTGGAAGGAAGAGTGAGATTCATGAGAGTGTGGGAGTTTGTTCCAAAGGTGGGAGAAAAACAGAGGAATGAAAGAGTGAAGGTGAACAGTGATTCTTGATTTTGGTAGTTTTACCAGAAGGGGGTTGCTGGCGGTTCTTGAGCTCCTTGAGGAAATATGGTGGGGTGGGGGGGGTACATATCAGAGACAGAGCAGGGGGGGGGCGAGACCAGAGAGGAGACAGGAGAAAACAAAGACCACAAACCTGCCTGGGTGAAAGAGTGAGAGACCCAAAGACTCAGCCTTATCGTAGGAGATAAACACTGATCCTAAATGCCTTGGTTTCCACAGCGTGAAGCCGAGAAAGGTGAGAGGCAGGAGTACCAGCCCAGCGGGAAAAGCAGTACTCAATCAGGCTGCGGATGAAAGCTTTGTATGCGGTCAGGAGCTCAGGTGTGCCAAGGAAGGACCTTGCAAAATAGAGGTTGCCCAGTCAGCAACTGGCTTTGGAGCCCAGCTCTGAAATGCGGCTTTCCCAAGAAAGATCTTTTGAGGAAAGAAAGATCCAGAAGTTTGAATGAAAGGACTTCAAGAGGATTGTTGAGAAAGTACATTGGGGGGGGGGGTGTTCAACACGGAAAAGAGGAAGGATTTAATGTCTGAAGCCATTAGAAAAGAGGAAGGATTTAATGTCTGAAGCCATTAGAAAAGAGGAAGGATTTAATGTCTGAAGCCATTAGAAAAGAGGAAGGATTTAATGTTTGAAGCGATGATGGATTCCGTAACCTTGCTGATGATTGGGAGAAGGCTGATTGGTCTGTAGTTGCAGGGATCTGTTTTTGCACCTTGTTTATGCAGAGCGGTAATGTTTACTGATTTCCAAGCAGATGGCAGATGACCTTGAGCAAATGAGAGGGTGAATAGAACAGATAGAGGGCGAGCAAGAGCAGCAGAGCAGCAGAGCAGGTTTTTAGGACACGTGGGTTGATGCCATCTGGACTGGTTGCAGAATCTGAGTCAAGGTTTGACAGCAAGCTCTCCAACTTGTCAGGAGAAAAAAAGACAGTTGAGGAACAGCTGGATGCAACTGGGTAAGGTGGGTACAGAAAGCAGTGGGTTTGGGACACAATATTTAGAAGCAAACACAGAGTTTCGGCATTCAGCGTTTTCACGTGTGGTGTCAGCTGTGTGCCATTTGAGGTAAGGGAGGGGATTGAGGGGAAGCATACACCAGAAACAGATTAACTAGATGCCACCAGGATTTGGAGGAAGGAGACAAGTAAAATTCAAAATATTTTATATTTGTCATATCAAAAGGTCCAAGTGGTCTGAAGCTTAAAATGGTCAAGGGTCTAAGTTGTCTCATCTGTTTGAAGTGTGAAAGGGGTCTAAGTGGTGTAAAGGTCTCAGGGCTTTAAAACGACTTCAGGGGTGTGAAGGTTTAAAGTTTCTCACGGTCAAAAGGATTTTAAAGGTCGAAAATGTTGAACCGGGTCTTAAAAGGTAAAAGTGGTCTTGCAGGTATTTTGAGTCGTCAGGATCTTTTGGGTCCTCGGGGTCTTTTGGGTCCTCAGAGTTATCTTGAGTCGGCAGCCTCAGGACCGAGAGTTCGGGAGGAACTCGAGTGCTTCCCCTCATGGAAAACCTCGAATCCCAGGCCGCATTAATTTCAAGACTTTAAATTAAGTATTCGCAAAGATGCCTTGGCCTGCAAAGTCTCTTTACATTCTAGGTAGTTTTTCATCCCCATGGCTGTTTGCTTGGGGGTCATTGTCATGTTGAAAGATCCTTTACCATTCCATTTAACATGTTTTTGAGGAGAATGGTGTGATGGATCAGAAAGTTCCTGTACATTTAATAGTGTACCTTCAATATTTAGAAAATATTTAACACCCTTGGCTGAGATGCAGCTATACACTTGTATCGATTCACTCTCATGCTTCACAGTTGCTGCTGTACACCGACTTAAACAGCTCTCTGGTCAACCTGAGAAAAAAGTGCTGTTGATCATTGCAAAATTGGGCTGTTGGATGAACAATCCTTCTTCCAGAATTGGTCATCCATCAGACTGTTTCATTTTTGCTGCCGATTTCCACCTTTTCATTTGGTTGCGGTTTTCAGGCAGCGACACATCCATGGAAACCACCGCGTGAATATCTTATTGTTTTTGAAGAAATGAACACCCATACTTTCAGCTGGGTAACTGACAAGATCTCCAATAGATCGTTGTCTATCACGTGGAGAACATTACTCAATGTACATGACATAAATATCAGAGAGTTTGGGGTTTCTTCTTTGAAGCTTTGGCCAACAGTAGCATTTTCAGCTATTCTCCTCAATCATCTATCTATATTTCCAGCAGTGTGTGTGTGTGTGTGTGTGTGTGTGTGTGTGTGTGTGTGTGTGTGTGTGTGTGTGTGTGTGTGTGTGTGTGTGTCCGCTGTTTCTCGACAACCACTGGTCCGATCTAATTGAAACTTGCTAGGTATATTGCTGGGGACCGGAGTATGTGCCTTTTTGAAGGTTTGATATTAATCGGGCAAATGGTTCCCAAGTTATGGGCATTCATTTACCAAACCAATGACAGGACACGGTGCTATGACATCACAACTTTTTTTTTTGCACGTACGGCCAGGCACGTTCGGGCACGTACGTACCGGCATGCACGCACGGGCATGTACTAGTGTTTACAACTCCATCTGAAACATTAAGTAGGGCTACATTTCCTGCACGGAGTAGCTAAGAAGATCGATTTATTTGTGCTTTAGTGACATTTTCTTCCCAGGAGCCATACTTTTCACAATAATCATATCACCACCTATAATTATATATCAGAGCAGAGTACCTGCCTGATGGGTGATCTTGTTCGAAGCATGCAACACATTCTTCTGACGCATTCCTTTATTTGGCCGGTGAATGGGTAACACCAGCTGTCTCAATTTCTCCCGGAAATAAAAAAAAATAACCCAGGTTGCATACATGAAGCAAAAACGTGTATTGCTCTTGCGCATATATAATACATAATGGTTATATATGTACAGTGGGGAGAACAAGTATTTGATACACTGCCGATTTTGCAGGTTTTCCCACTTACAAGTACGTAGAGGTCTGTAATTTTTATCATAGGTATACTTCAACTGTGAAAGACGGAATCTAAAACAAAAATCCTGAAAATCACATTGTATGATTTTTAAATTATTAATTTGCATTTTATTGCATGAAATAAGTATTTGATACATCAGAAAAACAGAACTTAATATTTGGTACAGAAACCTTTGTTTGCAATTCCAGAGATCAGACGTTTCCTGTCGTTCTTAACCAGGTTTGCACAGACTGCAGCAGGGATTTTTGCCCACTCCTCCATACAGATCTTCTCCAGATCCTTCAGGTTTTGGGGCTGTCGCTGGGCAACACAGACTTTCAGCTCTCTCCAAAGATTTTTTTATTGGGTTCAGGTCTGGAGACTGGCTAGGCCACTCCAGGACCTTGAGATGCTTCTTACGGAGCCACTCCTAAGTTGCCCTGGCTGTGTGTTTCGGGTCGTTGTTATGCTGGAAGACCCAGCCACGCCCCATCTTCAATGCTCTTGTTGAGGGAAGGAGGTTGTTGGCCAAGATCTCACGATAAATGGCCCCATCCATTCTCCCCTCAATATGGTGCAGTCGTCCTGTCCCCTTTGCAGAAAAGCATCCCCAAAGAATGATGTTTCCACCTCCATGCTTCACGGTTGGGATAGTGTTATTGGGGTTGTACTCATCCTTCTTCTTCCTCAAAACACGGCGAGTGGAGTTTAACCCAAAAAGCTCTATTTTGGTCTCATCAGACCACATGACCTTCTCCCATTCCTCCTCTGGATCATCCAGATGGACATTGGCAAACTTCAGACGGGCCTGGACATGCGCTGGCTTGAGCATAGGGACCTTGCGTGCGCTGCAGGATTTTAATCCATGACGGCGTAGTGTGTTACTTATGGTTTTCTTTGATACTGTGGTCCCAGCTCTCTTCAGGTCATTGACCAGGTCTGCCGTGTAGTTCTGGGCTGGATCCCTCACCTTTCTCATGATCATTGAGGCTCCACGAGGTGAGATCTTGCATGGAGCCCCAGACCGAGGGAGATTGACTGTTATCTTGAACTTCTTCCATTTTCTAATAATTGTGCCAACAGTTGTTGCCTTCTCACCAAGCTGCTTGCCTATTGTCCTGTAGCCCATCCCAGCCTTGTGCAAGTCTACAATTTTGTCCCTGATGTCCTAAGACAGCTCTCTGGTCTTGCCCATTGTGGAGAGGTTGGAGTCTGATTGATTGAGTGTGGACAGCTGTATTTTATGCAGATAACGAGTTCAAACAGGTGCAGTTAATACAGGTAATGAGTGGAGAATGGGAGGGCTTCTTAAAGACAAAACAAACAGGTCTGTGAGAGCCGGAATTCTTCCTGGTTGGTAGGTGTTCAAATACTTATTTCATGCAATAAAATGCAAATAAATTATTTAAAAATCATACAATGTGATTTTCAGGATTTTTGTTTTTGATTCCATCTTTCACAGTTGAAGTATACCTATGATAAAAATAACAGACCTCTACGTGCTGTGTAAGTGGGAAAACCTGCAAAATCGGCAGTGTATCAAATACTTGTTCTCCCCACTGTATCTCAAATAATTAGCCCGCGCTCGTGAACGGAAAAGTCAGGTGAAGGGATTGATTGGTCCCGTACGTGTGTACGTGGAACATACTGTTACGAATATACAGCCCGCCCAGCGTGCGGACTGCCGCTTTTGCCAATGGCGGCCGTCTCACCCACCGGACGGACAATTCAGTCGCGACCTTCCGGAACAACGCCGGAACAATGAACAATGCTCCAAACGCACACCATGGCCTAGTCAACACTCTACCCGCGCGTGACAGGGTCAATCGCCGAATTATCGATATACCTAAGTATTCGCGTGGGCAGACTACCGAGAGACCGTACCTCAGCGAGGTCTGCTTGGACACGAACAGCTTAAGCGGTTCGTTCCGTTCTGGGATAACCGAGCGGTGTATTATCACGAGACCTCGCTGGACCCAATTCTTTTATTGGCTATTTAAAAGCCCGCTATTATTCTGAGAGCAAGATTGCAGTTCAATTGGGGAAAAAGGACAAGACGAACGGGTTAACATTCACACAAGGACATTTATTTATAATGCACACCTAAACAGGGAGGCACGTATGCAGGAATGCAATCAATAGGGGAAGGGGACAAGACACAAGCAAGGTAAAAACACTACAACCGTCTATGGCTATTATTATTTACAAGCACTTACACAGTTCTACTTGCGGGACATGGCGCCACAACATTCACACAAAGAAACAGGGAAAAGACCATCCTCATAGACAAGGGGGTCAGACTGGACCCATAGGCCTTTATGTCCAAGGAGCCTGGTTGACCGAAGGGACTCCCAGAGGGCGTCGCAGGTTACCTCCACCCTCGTGGTGACTTGGTTGGGCGACCCTCGATGGACCCTCTCAAGCACCTCCACCGACTGACTGCTCCACCCAGACCGAAACCTCCACCGACTGACCAACAACCAACCCCCTTCACCTCTCGACTTGGTTCTCTCCACGCAGCCCAGCCCTCTGCTGCGTCCAGCGCGCCCTTTTATCCCCCGTCCCTTCTCGCCCCGCCCACCTTCCAGCTCCTGCAGGAAATTTCCAGAAGGGGGGGCGTTTTCCTCGTGGGTCAGGGTTTTTTGTAGCAATCATCCTGGTAGCACTTCTCTATTCTCCCCCCACTCGCCCCTCCCACCCCCTGAAGCGTGGGAAAGTAAGAGGAAAAATCCGTGCGTTATCGGAACGCCTTCTTCTTTCTCCATGGCAGAGAAAGTTTTCGATGTAGAGAGGGTTGTAGCATGGGTGTGGAGAAGGTGATTGGTGGTGTGGTTGTTGTAATGGTGGCGTGGTTGGTGTTGGGTGGTGGTCGTGAGGGTGGGGTGGTTGGGCGCTTGTAAAAAGGTGGTTGGTGGTGTGGTTGAGGTGATCGTGGTTGTTGTAATGGTGGCGTGGTTGGCGTTGTGTGGTGTGGTTGGGCGCTTGTAAAAAAAGGTGGTTGGTGGTGTGGTTGGTCCAAAATAACGATAGCAAAGAATAACGGCTAACTCAAAGATCACAGCCCTGATAACTCGAATAAATCCCTTTAGACCATGGTGGGGAAATCTATCTGAACACACACTTAGCGATATAACTGAACTAAGGACCTTTATGGTGTTCTGCGAATTTCCACGGCCATAAGAATACGTACATATCTGCACTCTGCTATTCCCTTTTCTCTGGAACCGTTTGTTAGACTGACACAAAATTTTAACCATAGGTGTGACTAACGTATTTTCCGGTGTATAAACCGAAGCCGTGTCTTAACCGCACCCCTGTTTTTCACCCTCAAAATAAATGAATATATTGATCATATTATTTTCTGATCTAGATCTAAATACATTTGTCCATTAACTTTGTATGGAACAAAGTGATGGAGGTATCAACATGATTACTCCCACATCCGCTTAATTTTGTCAGTCTTATTCTCATTTTCAAGAAGTTGGAGAGAGGACAGGACACCAAGAAGTTTTTATTTTTCTTTCATATTTTTTAATATTATAAAGAGGATTTTTGTTTTGTTTTGTTCCTTGAAAAAGGAAGAAAAGAGATGCAGGGTGTTTCAAAAAGAGTGATGCAACTTTAAATGTTTATTTGCAAAGAAACAGAAACCTCAGGAACATGAACCAAACATTTATTGAAAGCTTATGACATGGTATTTTCTATGACCGATTGCGATTGCAGTAAGTCACTGCTTGAGTTGGTGAGAGCCCAAGGTATGAAATTGGCATTTGCACAAAATCCTTGAAATTGACGTTCTCGATGTATGCCCCTCCACGGTTCAGACAGGCATTGATCCTGACTCCAAAGTTCTGTTCAACTTTCATGTAGGTCTCATGTGGCACTACCTGGAGGTAGTCTGACACCTCCTGCTTCAGATCAGCCAGTGTGGCTGGTGTAGACAGAGCCCTTGGTAGCCCCCAGAACCAGTAATCCAGAGGGTTCAAGTCTGGGCTATGATCTTTGCTTTTTGCTTGTTCGGGTTCCTTCTGATAACTCCAATGCACTACCTATTTTATTTTGTCTTCCATTTGATTTGAATTTAATTTTTGCAAATGACAAATTTGCCACCAGAAGAGGTGGCTCACACCAAGTCCTTCTCAAGACTGCATGGAGTAAGTATTCTATGAATACCATATAGTTCAAATTGCACTGGCCCAGAGGCTGACAACAGAGCCTTCAAGCCTTAGGCCTATACAGAGTGTCACCTTCACATGATGTTGAAGCAGGTCAGGCCAGAATAGATTTGTGACTTGCTACAGGTACCATGTAAACCTGCACTAACCTGTTGTATGGTCGGGTTGTCAGCGACCATACAACAGGTTGGAGCTGATGTCAGCGACCAGAGACTAAACAGTCTCCCCAACCAGGTTTCCTGGTGAGGAGGGTGTATGATATGGACACGCAGCAAGATTAAAATCAAAACCTGTCAAAGGGTGGAGAAGGTCCTTGTGAGCCAAAGGCCATCCACATCGAGTGCCCAACTGTGTCTGCGGACATCCTCCTGCTTTTTGGGTTACTTCTTTTGAGGAGGTTGGTGGCAGGATTTGCACTCCGGCAACCGTAAAACCCTTCACTCCGCAAAACACAAAAAAGCAAAGAAATCTGAAAAGCCACTCCGTGGGAGTACCGCCTGTGCAGCTGCAGGGCAGCTCACCGGATGACGGGATTGGGGCAAAGCCTTCAGTACCACCAATCTTTGATGACAGGAGGATAACCACAGGGTAATCTTCCCGGGTCAGATTGCAGTCGTGTGTGTCGGGTTAGTGCTGAGGTGTCATCCACCAGACAGCGGTCTCCTTCGGTTAACCTGAGGCGGTCTCTTCGGGTGGGTGGCTGGAATATCCTGAAGAGATTCGGGTATCCTGAAGAGAGGATGATCACCTGTCTCTGCTATCTGAGCTCAAGCATTTGAACAGAGGTATTGCAGCACTCTCCGAGGTTCGGAGGCCAGATAGTGGCGAGGTCAGGGCGGGTGGTTACACCTACGATTAGGCTAGTCGCTCTGATGATTACCATGCCCAAGGAGTTGCTGCAGCTGTGTCCAATAAGCTGACTCCAATGATAATTGAGGGAACACTGGTCAACGAGCGTATGAGACTAAGGATTTGTCACTCCTTGGGTGTCGTTTCCCTAATCTCTGAATAAGCTCTGACTGAGGCGAGTGATCTCACCGTGAAGGACGTATTCTATGCCACACTTGAGTCTGTGGTTGATCACTGCCCCAAGAGAGATACGCTTCGAATCTTGGGGGATTTCAATGCATCGAATGGAACTGATAGGGATGGTTATGAGATGTGTTGGTCCCCAAGGATCTGGAACTGTGAACCAGAAGAGCACCAAGATCCTTGTAAAGGCAAGAAGTCATGGACTTCGGGTGGCTGGTTCATGGTTTCAGCACCCACAGGATCTTCACTGGACTTGGTATTCCAACACTGGTGGTGGGGCAAAATATATTGACCATGTGCTCGTTGATGGTCGCTGGAGAATGATCCAGAACTGCAGGGTCAACCGGAGTGCTCAGTTCCTCAAAACCGACCACAGGTTTGTGGTAGCAACTCTGAAGTTGCAGCTTAAATCTGGGAGAATGGGACAATCCCATCCGAAGCTGGATGATGGCAAGCTCAAGGATGAGAGTTTGCTGAGGAGCTTGCGAACAGGCTGAGTGGGGATTTGGGGAGTCTGGTTGCTTTGGGGAATCCTGAAGAGTTGTGGAGTACCTTCAAGCCCACCATCATTGATGTTGCTGGTGGATGTATTGGAGCTCACCGTCCAGCAGAGAAGAATTTTGTCTCGTAAGGGACACTGGATACCATTGACCAGATTTGCAGGGCCAGGCTTAATGGCAGAGCTGAGCTGTTCTGGGAGATGTGGCATAAAACTGGAGGTGTGCTGAGGGTGGACAAGGAAGCCTATGTGCATGGACAGGAATCTGTGAGTGGTTAGAGCGTCAACTGCGGTCAAGTGATTCTCGTCCTGCTTATAGAGGTATTTGTGCATTGCGTTCCTCTAAGTCTAAGCCCATCCCTCGGTGTACTGCAGTCAGAGCTGAGGGTGTTGGGCATTTGACAGAGGAGTCCGAAGTGAACGCCTGCTGGGCCAGTTACTTTGAGCAGCTGGCTGATCCACCAGCTGTTGAGTTGGTTGTCAGGGGTGTTTCTATCTCTATTGCTGACCCTCCAATCATCTGTGATCCACCTTAGTTTGTGGATAGAGGCTGCGGTGAACTGGTTGAAATGGGGATAAGCTCCTGGGATTTGTGGCATCCATGGTGAACTTCTCAAGGCTGGTGGAAATGCTGAACTCAGGTCATTGCATGCAGTTCTGTGCACTCCCAAGAACACAGGCATCATCCTAAGTGATTGGAAGAGGGGCCTTGATGTCCCTCTGGAAAGGGAAGGGTGATCGCCAGGAATGCAACAACTTCTGAGGGGTGACGCTGCTCTCAATGCTGGCCAAGGTCTTTGCCGGATAATAATTTGTGATTGGGTTCGCCACCATCTGCTTGAGCACCAGTGCCCAGAGCAGTTAGGCTTTACTCCAAAGAGATCAACGATTGACGGATCCTTGCCCTTTGGGTCCTCACCGAACGTAGACGAGAGCTTCGGTAGAGGCTGCTTGCAGCCTATGTTGATCTCTGCAAAGCGTTTGACTCAGTGAATTGTGATGCCCTCTGGAGGATTCTTGGTCCGCACGGGGTACCACCAAAACTGATCAATCTTATGTCTGAACGATACTCTGGTACTGAGAATGCTGTGAGATGTGGTGACAGCATCCCCAACATATTTCTAGTTGTTATTGAAGTTTGTCAGGGGTGTGGACTGGCCCCCACACTTTTCAGCGCTTGTATGGACTATATTCTGGGGAGGATGTCAGAGAGATCAAGCTGCGGTGCATCGTTGAGGAATATCAAGATCTCTGACATTGATTTCGCAGATGATGCAGCCATCTTTGTAGAGACTGAATATCCTTTTAGGGGAGATCGAGGTGCTGATTGAGGAGTCGGAACCGCTGAGATTACGGGTTTCCTGGGTCAAAACTAAAATCCAGGCTTTCAATGACATCTTGGATGCTGCAATCTTGACTGTACCTGTTTGAGGTGAGGATGTTGAGGTCACAGAGAGATTCACTTACCTTGGCAGTGATATTCATATCTCTGCTGGCTGTGAGCCAGAGGTCAATGATTCACTGGATCACGGGGTGTGTCGCTATCGGTACGTGTGCAGGATGATGAAAATTCAAGTCTTCAGGTCCTTGGTGCTTCCAGTCTTGCTCTCTGGACATGAGACTTGGACTTTGACCAGGAATCTGAGATGGACACTTATTTCCTTTGGTGCCATGTTTCTGTTAAATCCTTGGCTATCACTGGTCACATACTTTGTGTCCAACGAGCGGTTGCTGAGAGAGACTCAAATGAGATTTGTTACCTGCATAGTCTGTGAGCGTCAGCTGCAGCTGTATGGACATGTGGCTTGTTTTCCTGACGCTGATCCTGCTTAACAGATCCTCTCAACGAGGGAGCCTCGTGAGTGGAGGAGGCCAATTGGCTGCCCACATGCCTCGTGATTGCAGCAGGTTGATCGGCATTTCAGGAAGATGGGGATGGGCCAGGCATCTACCTGGGGGATGGCCAGACAGAGACCCATGGAGTATCGGTAGAAAATGGATGCAGCGAAGCGCTGCTCGAGAGCATGCACTCATACCTGACCTGACATTCACAAGGCCCATGATGGCCATTAACTCCAACCCTTCGATATTTGATGATCATTTTAGGTCTGGCTCGCAGTCGGCGTTCCAATTCATCCCAAAGTTATTCAATGGGGTTGAGGTCAGCGCACTGTGCAGGCCAGTCAAGTTATTCCACACTGATCTCGACAAACCATTTCTGTATGGACCTCACTTTGTACACAGGGAGCATTGTCATGCTGAAACAAGAAAGGGCCTTCCCCAAACTGTTGCCCAAAAGTTGGAAGCACAGAATCATCTAGAATATCATTGTATGCTGTAGCGTTAGATTTCCCTTCACCGGACCGAAGGGGCTGAGCCCGAACCATGAGAAACAACCACAGACCATTATTCCTCCTCCACTAAACATTACAGTTGGCACTATGCATTTGGGCAGGTAGCGTTCTCCTGGCATCCGCCAAACCCAGATTTGTCTGTCGGACTGCAAGATAGTGAAGTATGATTCATCACTCCAGAGAATGCATTTCCACTGATCCAAGTCCAATGTCGGTGAGCTTTGCACCACTCGAGCCGATGCTTGGCATTGAGTATGGTGAGCTTAGGCTTGTGTGCGGCTCCTCAGCCATGGAAACCCATTTCATGAAGCTCTCGATGAACAATGCTTGTGCTGACATTCCATCCAATCAGTTTGGAACTCGGTAGGTAGTGTTGCAACCGACGACAGCGGATTTTTCCGTGCGACGCGCTTCAGCACTCGGCGGTTCCGTTCTATGAGCTTGTGTGGCCTACCACTTTGAGGTGGAGCTGCTGTTGCTCCAAGACGTTTCCACTTCACAATAACAGCACTCGCAGTTGACCGGAGCAGCTCAAGCAGGGAAGAAATTTGATGAACTGACTTGTTGGAAAGGTGGCATCCCATGACGGTGTCTTGTTGAAAGTCACTGAACTCTTCAGTACAGCCCATTCTATTGCCAATATTTGTCCATGGAGATTGCATGTCTGTGTGCTTGATTTCATATACCTGTCAGTAATGGGTGTGGATGAAATAGCCAAATCCACAAA
Source organism: Eptatretus burgeri (assembly GCF_056783735.1). Lineage (NCBI taxonomy): Eukaryota > Metazoa > Chordata > Myxini > Myxiniformes > Myxinidae > Eptatretus > Eptatretus burgeri. The sequence continues at coordinate 62,998,366 of NC_140971.1, forward strand.
TTAGAAGAGGGTGTCAGCATACTTTTGGTCTTGTGTGTGTGTGTGTGTGTACACATATACAAGTGTATGTTTTTGCTTGCACTCATACAGCCGTGAGCCCAATGGAGGCTCATTCTACCCCCTTTCCATCAGGTCACATTGGCTTGGATGTGGACCATTTACTTACACTTTGGACTTACGTGACGTTTGATTAAGCACATAAGCGGGCAAACATGTTTTCATCCACCACGCACTTCAATTTTGCACTCATATTGCTTGCCAGGAGCTGACGCTCTATATTCATCTCGACTCATTTGCCGAGACTTTATATTCATCCCGCTGTTGCTCATCAAGCTCTCCTTACCAAGAATTATTTGGCCAAACCAGCACCCACGTCTGTCTGTTCAGACCATGAGAGATGCCAAGGGGGAACTGGTCTGCATGCGACATGAGCTGCACACTGCACAAGCCTTCACACTTCATGAGCCTGCACGCGGCACAAGCTGTGCGTGTGTACTCGGCACAGGCTGCGTGGGTCTGCAAGCGGCATGTGCTTACACTATTCTATGTAAGGTGAGGCACAGGAGCCGCACCTATTCTCCACTCTGCACTCTATCTACTTTCTTCCTCTCTGCATTTCCCCAGAATGATTGATGGCACACCATGTCCTGTGTTAAACATAAACAAGACCGTATAAGTGGACTCCATAGGTGCTAATATAGTTTGCTTTCTCATGCATCTTTAATTGTGCTGTTACAGAGAGATTTATATCCATCCATTGTATATACTGACCATTGCTGATTGAATAAACCTTGTTGTGCTTGTGGAACTGTTAAAAGATTCCGATCTGCTCAATCTATTCCTTTCCTCCATTGGTCCGACATCGTATGTAAGTTTTGTTTGACGGGAAGTTTTTTTCCACACCGATTGACTCCAGGATTAACGAATAGCCATCCACGGCTATCCATCTGAAATCTGTTTTCAACTGTCTGAAATCCATCTTCTCCCAGTCATACTATAAATGCCACCCAGAGACAAACTCCTGTCCGGAAGCAAACTCCCATTCGGACACAAACCCTGCCCGGACATAACTACCGTCCAGACACACATGGGGATACGCGTCCTGAGACAAACTGCCATCCAGACATAAACACCACCCGGACACATCCGGAGCCAAACTCCCGTCCAGACAAAAACACCAGCCGGACACGTCCGGAGCCAAGCTGTCCAAAGACAAATACTGCTCGGACACAGCTGGAGACAAACCCCCACCCGGACATAACAGAGACAGAGACAGAGACAGAGATAGAGACAGAGACAGAGACAGAGACAGAGAGAGACAGAGACAGAGACAGAGACAGAGACAGAGACAGAGACAGAGACAGAGACAGAGACAGAGACAGAGACAGAGAGAGAGAGAGAGAGAGAGAGAGAGAGAGAGAGAGGAGGAGGAGGAGGAGGGTGGGATGGGAGGTATCAGAGAGAACATGTTATGCTTTGTGAACAACACACACATGGCCGATATCAGCAATTTATCGGTATCGGCCAATTGGAGTCAGTGTGATTACCGACTCCAGTACATACAGTGGACAACCCAAAAATCTTGAGTATCTTTCACCGAAAAACAATGTTACATTTGTAGAGACATTTCATGGAGATCTTCACAAACATTATTCTTTATAAACAGCTGTGTGTGACAGGTGGAAAAAAAGATTTGGCTCGGTAATTTAGAAAACTTGTTGATACGGCAAATGGCTCAGAAATTGGGCATTATCAAATACATTTTGCTTTGAAACTCACAAAGAGAAACATATAACCTTTGTAAAGCAAATCCAACTAGAACTGCCACTTTATAACTGCTGGCAGTGATGACCGGGTATCCAGGCTACAATACAAGTCCGCTGTTGATACAACGTGAGACTTTCTGGAGATGACAGTCGCAAAGTTTCGCTTCGATAGGATAAGTGGTTCCAGAGAAAACATTATTTAATCATGATACAAATACAGGTCTGCTTTGAGACAGCGCGGGAACAGACGAGTAACGAACCGGGCAGCACAAAGCGTTCAATTTCGTTATTACGTACGCAGTTAGCCCGCTTTCCTGGGGACATTGTCGGTATAAATTGAATTGCTGTTCCTGTTCCCTCAAACGCATTCAGGTGCAGCCAAGTGAGTCTTCGAGAAAAAAAAAACAAAAATCTAAAGTTCTCAGATTCAAAAAATTAAATAATTCTGGCTGCCAAACTGCGTGACCGATAAGGTTGAAATTTTAAACTTATGTTTCACATGTCGGCAAGATTATAATTCTCAAGTTTCGCATATATTGACACAGTGGTTCCCATGTAAATATTACTTAATTGTTCCCCTTCAATCCAACATGGCTGCCAAACCCTGGGCCCGATCCAGTTGAAATTTCAAACCTTCATTCCACATGACTCATAACTCTGACGTTTCATATTTATTGATACAGTAGTTCCAGAGTAAACATTATTTAATATTTTTCCTTCAATCCACTATGGCTGCCAAACGATGTGTCGTACATCAAATGGGGGTGAGAACTTTTTATTCGTCATAGAGAGTCGGTCATACTGGTGGAGTTTCGCCTCATCTGTTCAGCCGTTTCAGAGAAGAAGACTTTTAAAGTTATTTATTTTCAATCCAAGATGGCTGACGAACCATGTGACCTATGACATCACAAAATTAAATTCTGCTTCCAAATGTGTAGTGGAACACGTCTGCGAAGCTTTGTGTTAATCGGAAAAGGTGCATTTTTCTATCCAAGATGGCAGCCAAACAATGTGACTTGTGACATCATAATTTTTACCATGTATGCAGACGTCATGTGAGATGACAGCTGCAAATTTTCGCTTCGATAGCTTAAGCAGTTCCAGAGAAAACATTATTTAATATTTTTCTTAAATCCAACATGGCTGCCAAACCATGTGACCTCTTCTTCTTCTTCCTCTTTCGGCTTGCTCCCGCTAGGGGTCGCCACAGCGGACCAACTGTCTCCATTTTGCTCTATCCTCCACATCTTCCATTGCCACTCCAACCACCCGCATGTCCGCCCTCACCGCATCCATGAACCTCTTCTTTGGCCTTCCTCTTCTCCTCCTGCCTGGCGGCTCCATCTTCAACATCCTTCTCCCGATATACTCCGTTTCCCTCCTGTGCACATGTCCAAACCATCTCAATCTCGCCTCTCTCACTTTGTCTCCAAACCGTCCTACCTGCGCTGTCCCTCTAATACACTCATTTCTTATCCTATCCATCCTCGTCACTCCCAACGAGAATCGCAGCATCTTTAACTCTGCCACCTCCAGCTCTGCTTCCTGTCTTTTGTTAGCGCCACCGCCTCCAAACCATACAACATAGCTGGTCTCACTACCGTCTTGTATACTTTCCCCTTCACTCTTGCAGCTACCCTTCTGTCACAAATCACTCCTGCAACTCTTCTCCACCCACTCCATCCTGCCTGCACTCTCTTTTTCACTTCTCTCCCACACTCTCCGTTACTTTGGACAGTTGATCCCAAGTATTTAAACCAATCCACCTTCCCCACCTCAACTCCTTGCAACTGCACCATACCACCACCCTCCCTCTCATTTACGCACATGTACTCCGTCTTACTCCTACTGACTAACATTCCCCTTCTCTCCAGTGCGTACCTCCACCTCTCAAGGCTCGATTCAGCCTGCTCCCTACTCTCCCTACAGATCATGATGTCATCCGCGAACATCATGGTCCATGGAGACTCCAGTCTGATCTCGTCCGTCAACCTGTCCATCACCATTGCAAACAGGAAAGGGCTCAGAGTCGATCCTTGGTGCAATCCCACTTTAACCTTAAACCGGTCCATCATTCCTACCGCACACCTCACCGCTGTCACACTGTCCTCATACATATCCTGCACGATCCTCACATACTTCTCCACCACTCCCGACTTCCTCATACAATGCCACAACTCCTCTCTTGGCACCCTATCATAAGCTTTCTCTAAATCCACAAACACACAATGTAACTCTTTCTGGCCTTCCCTATACTTCTCCATCAACATTCTCAAAGCAAACATCGCATCAGTGGTGCTCTTTCCTGGCATAAACCCATATTGCTGCTCACAGATCGTCACCTCTCCTCTCAACCGAGCTTCCACTACTCTTTCCCACAACTTCATGGTGTGGCTTAACAACTTTATCCCTCTGTAATTTCCACAGCTCTGCACATCACCCTTATTCTTGAAAATCGGAATCAGTACACTTAATCTCCACTCCTCCGGCATCCTCTCACTTTCCAAGACTTTATTAAACAATCTGGTTAACAACCCCACTGCCATCTCTCCTAAGCACTTCCATGCCTCCACTGGTATACCATCTGGGCCAACCGCCTTTCCACTTTTCATCTTCTTCATAGCAGTCCTCACTTCATCCTTACTGATCCACCCCACTTCCAGATTCACTATCTCCACCTCTTCCAACCTTCTCTCTCTCTCATTTTCTTCATTCATCAGCTCCTCAAAGTACTCCATCCACCTTCTCAACACACTCTCCTCGCTCGTCAGCACATTCCCATTTGCGTCCTTTGCGTGACCTATCAATTAGAAATTAACAAACTTGTATTCACTACTCGTGAGCAAAAGGTATGTGAAGTTTCCCCTTGATCAGACCAGCCGTTCTGGAGAAGAAAATGTTTTAATGTTTTAAGGTAAATTCAAGATGGCTGCCAAACCATGTGACCAATCAAGAAGAAATTAACAAACTTGAAAAAGCACCTCATTGTGAATATATGTGTAAAGTTTCGTCTCAATCTGTCTGGCCGTTCTGGAGAAGAAGATTTTAAAAATTTATTCATTTTCAATCCAAGATGGCTGACGAACCATGTGACCTATGACATCATAAATTTAAATTCTGCGTTCCTCGTGGACTGTAACAAGTGTGTGAAGTTTCGTGTAAATCGGATAAGGTCTGTTTTTCTATCCAAGATGGCCACCAAACCATGTGACTTCTGAGGTAATACATTTTTACGATGTATGCAGACCCGATGGAAGATGGCAATTGCAAATTTTCGCTTCGATGGCTTAAGGAGTTCCAGAGAAAACATTATTTAATATTTTTCTTAAATCCAACATGGCTGCCAAACCATGTGACCTATCAATTAGAAATTAACAAACTTATATCGCATACACGTCCAGAATACATGTGTGAAGTTTCCCCTTGATCGGACAAGGTGTTCTGGAGAAGACGTTTGAAGGTTTTCGGGTAAATTCAAGATGGCCGCTAAACCATGTGACCTATCAATAAGAAATTAACAAACTTGAAAAAGGACCGCACGGGGAATGCACCTGTAAAGTTTCGCCTCAATCTGTACAACAGTTCTGGAGAAGAATATTAAAAAAAAAACATTTAAAAACAAGATGGCTGGCAAACTTCGTCACCAATGACATCACAATATTTTTTTCTGCAGTGAATTTATGAGTAGACGACGCTCAAGAAATTTCAGATTTTTCTCACGCAGCGTTCGACTTGACGAATTTTCACTGGCATACTGCATCACTTATGACGTCACAAAAAAAATCGCACCTCTTCCCCATCGGGAGGTTAGTAAAATGTATCAAGCGCAAAAATTTTCCATTGCACGGTTTCAGAGATACAGAGGTCCAAAGTTTATCGTTTTTTTTCAAGATGGCGCCCGCACCACGTGACCAATGACAGCACACTCAGTTGATAATTATGACATCAAAAAAGATACACACTATGGTGAAATTTTCGTGTCGATCGTTCCAGGGAAAATGATTTTTAAAGCGAAAAAGGCCGCAAATTGCCGGCGGAAGAAGAAAAATAAGAAAGAAATAAACAGAAGAAAAACAATAGGGTACCCAGTCTATTTGACTGGGTACCCTAATAACCAAATGCTTTAGAAACAGGCACGAGGATAAAGGAAAACTTGAAAGAACCTCCATAAGATACGGGATGAAACTTTGCCAACACGGTACCTGGAACAAGCATGGCATGTCCACACACCCGCAGAGTCCATACAGATCCAAATCTACACATATGTACCATGTCCATGTGTGCTGTTTACGTACCTCTACCTTGGAGTAACTGTCGATTGTACATCCTGATCGGGACACAAACTGTACTGTCCAGCTCGGTAAGTGGCTTAAGCACTCAATCAAGCACTCCAACGGAACGCCTGGCTTGGGAAGCGATTACCAATTTGCGGATGATCCAACTATGCACCCGGAAACACCCATGCATTGTCCAAAATGGGCAAATCAACACTTTTTTTTTGAGTCGAAACTGCTGATACTTTAAAATCTGGAGCTTCTCTCGGTTATTCATATGCGCAAATGAAATAAAGCCATGAACGTTGGCGTCTACAGGCGTTTATAAGCACTGCAATATACCCAGCGATTTGTAACTATGATGAACAGGCATTCGATAATGAGTGAGGAAAGTGGAAAAAAATAAAAATAAAAACTTTATTGTGAAGAAATCGTTGCAGCCTGTTCCAAGTCAAAGAATGGTTGAGCAGGCCAAAAAAAACATGACAGCTTCACACCCCAGTGAGGATACCAAGGAGATGTCTTGAGACCCCAGACAGCGAGGTGGCCGAGGATCGCCTGATGAAGGCAATAATGAAATAAGGTCGTTAATGATCTTCAAAAGGGGTGCTTTCATCAATCCAAATATCCAATTTTCAGTCTTGCACTTCCTTGGAGTTCTCTTGGTGTGCTTGCAAAGTTTCAGGCTGATAGATTTTTGGAGTTATGGAGGAGACACACACATTGCCTTTCATATGTATGTATGTATGTATGTATGTATGTATGTACTCTAACAGTCCAAAAATTTAGAACACCCCCAATTTTTCAGTTTTTACTGAAATTTAAGCAGTTCAAGTCATGTGAATAACCTGAAATGGTACAAAGCTAAGCGGTAAACTGCCAGAGGTTAAAAAAAAGAGTTTAGGTTACCAAAAATTGAAAAATAATGTAAATTTCAGAGTTGTTAAAAAGGCCCTTTTCAGGAAACAAGTAATGGGTTAGCATCTGCAGCTGTTCTGCAGCAATGGAAGTAAATTAAGCCTTGAAAGTTGATGCAAACAATTCTGACAGGTGTCCCAACTTATGTTGATTAGTTACAAACCCTCTGTCTGCATGAAAGCAGTGTTGGAACAGACTGTGTTGCTACACCCTCTGAAGCATTATTTGGACAATATTGCACTGCAGGAAGTAGTATTGTTGAGAATCTGGAAACCATGAGCACACAGCCATGCAGGTTCCTATAGCTCAGTTATTTCGGTAAGTATGTGTTTTATAGATAGCTTCCTTCCCCTTGTCTAATGGGTGAATAAATGTAAATGCACTGTGAAGTTATTTTGATAGTTAGGGTTTCGCTTTCGTATATTCACACCACCAACTACAACGCCATCTTCACTTCCATCCTGACGCCATGACACTCGCGGCATTGTTCGCGTGCTCGCCATGGGCGGAGTCTAGCGTAGGCATGGCTTCCCTCCTTAGCCAATCGGCAAGGAGCGGGCGTCTTCCCCGCCCCGTCTCCGACTCAACACGATCGCCATTAGACACGTGGTCAGAGGTGAGGCGGTGGGCGGAACCACAAACGCCTCCGCTCGGGACTCTGCCCAGAGGGGTGGGAGATGCGCCGCCTACCGGGCACTTGTCCAATGGAGGGCGGCCAGGGAATCGCGCGATGGTTCCGACCAATGAGAAGGTGAGTGGCCATAAAAAGAGGGCCCTCCCTCGAAGGAAGCGACAGAGAGAGTGTGGTCGGCACGAGCAAAAAGAGTGGGCGGTGTCCTGGATCTGCTGGAGTGCGCATCTCTGCCCGGGTTCGCGGCGGACTGCATCTCGCGCTTCGGAGGTGCCTCATCTGGCAGGTTAGAGCGAGCAACCCTATTTTGTCAAGGGAGATCACCTCATCTCGCCTCTGCTGGATTCAGCTGCGCTGGTCCATCCTTTGGGTGACCGGAGCTCCGGGAATGGGTGGACGCCCAGCCGTGAGCTCGCGGCCAGGTAGCCAGCTGTCCTGACTACCAGCCGGACTATCCTCCTCGGCTGGAGAGCCAAATAAAGACCATTGGGGTCTGTTTCTTTTGGGTGTGCGTCTGTGTGTGGGCCTGTCAGTAAGTAGGAACTGTTAAGTGCTTTCGCTGTACATTATTTGCCTTGCTTGATATTCGGTTTGACCCTGCCTCTTGCTTCCCCCCCTAGTCCCCCATTATTGTGAATAAATATCCCCTCTTGTTAAATGTATCTGCTCGTTTTGTGTTTCTTCCATTGGTTCAACATGACGTGTGATTGAGAAATAGTAAGGCAGTTCGGGCCGGTAAATTGTCATTTGGTCCGGCGCGACTTTGGTAATTCCGCTCGGTTACGCCGGATCCGATTCAGCGATCGTGACTCGATTCGGACAAAGTCGGCCGAGGGTGAATTTCCCCGGTAGTTGGACCACATGGCTATTTAGGAAAATTGAAATTGGCAATCGACCCTACCCCACGTGGTCTATTCATTGGCGAACTTCGGTCCGATAGAGGACCCGTCGGCTCCGGACTTATCCGGGGTGACGACCGATACATTCCGGTCAATCGGTCGGGCCGATTTGCAGCTCCATTTAGCGGTCATGCTCGCAGCCAATACCCGGCCCCGCAACAGTATGTTGCTATCATAATGGCAAGAAAAAGACAATTAACAAAGGAAGACAGACAGACCATCATCTATATATTACTAAAACTCTAATTTGTATATATGAATGTATGTATGTATGTATGTATGTATGTATGTATGTATGTATGTATGTATGTATGTATGTATGTATGCATGTCCCAAAATACAGCCAAAACTGTACACGATAGCGTAAAAACTTTTCGGCCCACCTTACTCACCATTCTCCTGCAGTGTGCAGTATCAAGTTTTGTTAAAATCGGGCAACGAAAAAAGTTATTTAAAAAAAAATCAATTCCCGATTCAGACAAGTACTCTTCGGGAGAATTTGATCAATGCAAACAATCTCAGCGGTATCATTCGCTGGAGCTTTTTTAAAATTTCATTTTATTTTAGAAATGCTTTTTTTATCAACCGCTGTCACAACGGGAACCCAACGCGTTCACGGGTCATCTAGTAACCCTTAAAAGTGTAGGTCTTTACTTCAGAGAAATTGCAAAGCAGCCAAGGTGTCAGTGGGTACAGTTTCCTACACCATCAAAAGGAACTTTGAAACTGGAGGAAACTGACAGGAAGAGGTCTGGCAGACCAAAAGCCACAACACAATCATAAGACAGGTTTCTGAGAGTCAACTGCTTCCGTGATGGGCAGATCACATGACACCAGCTTCAAGCACAGCTTAACATTGGTCAAAGTAAGGAAGTCTTAGTTTCAACTGTGAAGAGAAGACTTCCAGCTGCAGGTTTGACAGGTTGAGTGGCAGTAAGAAAGCCATTGCTAAGATGGCAAAATAAGAAAAAGAGGCTTGCCTGGGCCATGAAGCACCACCAGTGGACTAGTGAAAACTGGAAGAAGGACTTATGGACCGATGAATCAAAATTTGAAATCTTCGGTTCATCACGCCAGGTTTTTGTACACCGTCGAGTTGGAGAAAGGATGGTTCCTCAGTGTGTGACACCAACTGTCAAACATGGAGGAGGAAGCGTGATGATCTGGGGGCTCTTTTGCTTGATCCAGAGTCGGTGACTTGCACAGAGTGACTGGCACCCTGAACCAAAAGGGCAACCACAGCATTTTGCAGTGCCATGCAATACCCTCTGGTCAATGCCAAGTTGGTCAGGGGTTCATCCTACAGCAAGATAATGACCCCAAACATACCTCCAGGCTGTCAGAACTACCTTAGAAGTAAAGAACAAGACGGTAGGCTTCAAGTCATGAAATGGCCAGCAGTCTCCAGACTTAAACCCCATCGAGCTGGTTTGCGATGAACTGGACAGAAGGGTGAAAACAAAGCAACCTACAAGTGCAACACATTTGTGAGAACTTCTGCAACAGTGTTGGGAAGAGCTTTCCAAACAATATTTGATTTCCATTGTTGAAAGAATGCCATGAGTATGTTTGGCTGTTATTTCTGCAAAAGGTGGTCACTGAGTATCAAAAATTTAGAATAAATTTTGTTCAACAAAATGATTCCATGATTTCTTTTTTATCGGCAATTGTTTATTTGTTCTATGCTTTAATTTCAAAGTACATTGAAACATCAAACTGCTTAAATTTCAGTAAAAACTGGAAAAATGGTGGTGTTCTAAAACTTTTGAACAGTGGAGTATGTACGTACGTACACGTACGTACGAACACACATGTATGTACGCACACACACGCACGCACACGCACACGCACACGCGCACACAGACACTCTTATAGATTTCAGAATGGGATCCCTCAATACTCTAATGCATACAAACATTTAGGTCTTGAGACAGTTATCTCCATAAATGCAAGTCCAGGATGGACCCATCCCCTTGTCTGGTGGGATTCTAACTTTGATGCATTGGACAAGGGTTTAAAACAGATTCCCTTTCTTGTGGGATGGCATTTTTCTCTTTATGACACTTTCATGCAAGCGAGAGATAGCCGTGAGCCCAATGGAGGATCATTCTACCCCCTTTGCATCAGGTCACATTGGCTTGGATGTGGACCATTTACTTACACTTTGGACTTATGTGACGTTTGATTAAGCACATCACGGGCTTTTCCTGAACGATTATTCTTACTGTCAAATACGGCTGTGGATCATTTACCTCACCCACCTATCTTTCATTGACGTTCGACACCCACATTTTTCACCGACCTTGTCGTCCACCTTTTTCCATCGATGTTTGATGCCCCGTTTGGCAGCTCTATAGATGCTGGCTGGCTCTTGTTCATGTCGGGCTGCACGAGGAAGGAATGATCGTGAGATTGACGGTTGGAAGTGATGTGCAGCGATGTGCTAATAAGCAAGGTGAATTTGGCTGAAGTCTGTTTGAGGCTCAGCCCACACTGGTCACCTATAAAAAGGACAGGAGGACCGCTTTCCTGTCAGTTGGTTGGTGAGCTGGCGACAGACAATTGGTTGGTGAGCTGGTGACAGACAATTGGTTGGTGAGCTGGTGACAGACAATTGGTTGGTGAGCTGGCGACAAAGTTGGTTGGTGAGCTGGCGACAGAAAGTTGGTTGGTGAGCTGGTGACAGAAAGTTGGTTGGTGAGCTGGTGACAGAAAGTTGGTTGGTGAGCTGGCGACAGGCTAAGCGCATGTAAGTGGTTACCACCCCTATTTTAGGGCATACCCTGACTTGAGTGGCATTTTTGAAAGTTACAAAGACTACTCCTGGTCATGAAATTTGGTTCATTGCACAGTGTTCCATAGGACCTTAAAATATATAGGTTCATGGGTCTATGATGTATATGACTGAATCTACAGGATTTTTATTGAATATACATGCCCAGTATTGGCCTTTTTTCTTGTTTCACCTTAAATATGACATATATTAGACCATGCAAAAATACAACATATAAAACATTCCATATGAAATTTCTCGTCTAATCAAAAGGTTGTCACCCACCGTCTGAGAAAATCAGCATTTGTGTCGTTCAGTGGTGGAGTCGCATGATATATGCACATTCTGGCATATTTTTATTTTTTCTTGTTTTATTGCCCTTTTAGAGCCTGGGACGATGAAATCCCCTAACAAAATGACTAGTTTATCAATAACTCATATTTATGTGTCTTAAATTATTCAACTTATTTCCAATTATCAATGTAAAAAAAATTGAGATGATCCGGGTGGATACTTAATTACAGCGGCTTAATCGAACTTTCCAACCCAAATGTCAGACTGCATGTCACGTTTTTAAAAAAAATGCTTTTATTCTTCTGTGAATCAGATTATTTTCACTAAAATTTATTTACAAATGGGGCACAGTGATATAGATGTACCGTAATAGTATAAAAATATATATATATTGAAAACATGCATGGCTTTGGTTTCGAGTAATTTTGCATTTTTGTCCGACTGCACATCACACTTTTTTGAATTTGATTAAAAAATTAATTTTCTTTAAAATTTTTTTAAATATTTAAAAGTATTTTATTAATTTAGAAGGCAGTTAAAACAGTTTTGGAGAATTTAGAGAGCTTTTTGTTACTCCCAGAATTGATTGAATTGAAAATTTACGTCCAAGAATTTGTTCGATAAATCTCTCTTTTAGTGCTCTTCATTCAGCATCTGACAGTCACTGAATAGAGCAGTAATAAAAAAATAGGAATGTATTATTTCTTAATAATCCCAGAAATTGGTATTTTGATTTTTAGATTAGTTGCTAGAATAAGTTACATACTATGACCTTCATTTATTTTGCCAAAAAAGAAAAAAAAAGGAAAATTAGGTAATTTCATTGAAAACTCACAAAACCATCAGAATAGGTACCCCTTCTTCAAAGTATCATATTTCGGTATATATAGTATATATATATATATATATATATATATATATATATATATATATATATATATATATATATATATTAAGCTATACGGTTTTTTGCTCTGAACTCAGTTAGACTTACACTTTCAGGAAAATGTAGTGAGAAGGCAATGGAACAAACTTCATTTTTTGACATTTTTGAAAAAGAGTGTTAACCACTTACATGCGCTTAGCCGACAGACAGTTGGTTGGTTGGTGACCTGGTGACAGCCTTACAGCTCTGACCGCTGACAGTTGGTGAGCAGGTGAGTTGGTGACAGCCTTTCAGCCTCCAGTCCTGACCACTGGTGACAGTTGGTGAGTTAGTGACAGCCTTACAGTCCTGACCGCTGGTGACAGTTGGTGACAGCCTTACAGTCCTGACCGCTGGTGATAGTTGGTGAGAGCCTTACAGCTCTGACCGCTGGTGACAGTTGGTGAGTTGGTGACAGCCTTACAGTCCTGACCGCTGGTGAGTTGGTGACAGCCTTGCAGTCCTGACCGCTGGTGATAGTTGGTGAGTTGGTGAGAGCCTTACATCTCTGACCGCTGGTGACAGTTGACGAGTTGGTGACAGCCTTACAGCTCTGACCGCTGGTGACAGTTGGTGAGCTGGTGACAGTTGGTGACAGCCTTACAGCTCTGACCGCTGGTGACAGCCTTACAGCTCTGACCGCTGGTGACAGTTGGTGAGCTGTCCTGATGGTGGGTGATGCTTGGACCGTTCCTGCTGGTTCTGCTCGGGACGTGCTCTTGGCGTACCTGATTCTTGGCATCCCTGAATCCTGGGGGTGACGAAGTGACGTCGATTGGTGTTCAAGCCTGTTTGCGGGTGGGCGCACGGCATGGCAGGGCGTTGTCAGTGGACCAAGGCATGCTCACACATTTTTGGACATTTTATTGGACGCACGACGACTTCTGCCTTGGTAAGCCGAGACCGGATTTCTTTTCCCCCCTGAATGATCTGCTGGGTACCCTTGTCTCGTGTTTAATCGTTAAGGCATAGTGATAAGTATCTGCTCCTTGTCTGTTTTTTTATTATCAATGCCTGTTTAATTATTTTTGTTTGAGATTATTTTGATTGATTTGAATTTCATCTCTTTTCACAACAAAGAAATAAAAATTTCTTCATTTTTTTTTTCCATATTAATAAATTCATTGTTGATATTTCAATCTGTCCGTGCTTGTCCTTTCCTTCCATTGATCCAGAATTGTCCGAACCTAGATAGACTGGGAGGTAATTACCAATCTAATTGACCTGTCATAGTCGGCATGCACCAGCGGTAAACGCTCAGCCGCCCTACTTAAGATCAAACCATGATAAGATTGGTGCATCGCCAAGGGCGCACTCCCTGTTCAGGAAGCCACGTGACCTCTAATTAAATGGCAAATTAGATGGTGGACACTGGAACTCATGGTTAACAGATTGGCGTTTGTGGTTGTAAAGCAACCCACTGTACCACGAAGTTAATTGCGAGCGGTGGAACCAGGTCCGACTCTTCCGAGGAGAAACGGGGATTAACCCCCTCAAAATACACTCGGTATCCGTGACCGTAACAAACTGGTATCAGGAGTGGGATTTTTCGAACCCCTTGATCAATAAACTGGTGTCAAGAGTTCTGGTCACAAACTGGAGTTCAGCAGTGGGATTTTTCGAACCCCTTGATCAATAAATTGGTGTCAGGTCGTGGACCTGTGGTGCGCTTCACGCAGCTCAAAATTCAGAGCTGTTTAGACTAAAATTTATCGGTGCGGACAATGGCGGACCAAAACGGACAGGTCCCGATGGGCCATGTAGACGATGTAAATACAGATAAGGACTTGATCCAGGACCCGCGTGGTTGCAATGGAGGGTGAAGAGGAAGCAATGGGAGATGTGGAATGGGAAAATAACCCTACCCTCGGCCTCAGGAAAATGCAGCGCCGATAGTGCAGAACGGCGGGTTATCGCAGCCAGTGCACCTCAAGAATGACAAGATGTTGTTCATGAGGCAATTGTTGACACAAATAACTATGATGAGCGAAGAAAACAAGGCACAAATAACAATGATGGACCAAAACAACAACAGGAGAATGGACGCGATGAGCAGAAAAATGGACAAAAACAGTAGAAAAATGGATGTGATGGGTGATTAAATAAAAAGGGCGATGAGTGAAGCGATGGGTAGAGAAATGGCAGCGGTACGAGAGGAGGTAAGGGAGTGTAGGATCGGTGTCCGGGAAGAAGTGAGGGAGAGGGAGGCCAGACTGACGGGAGAGATTGGGAACAAAACGAAGGAGGTAGAAAGACTGAGGATAGGACAAAATGAATTGAAGGAACAAATGGAGAACACAGGGGCGATAAAGGAGCTGAGAGCCACCCATAAGTAATCAAAAAGAGAGATGACTGCAATTTCAAAAAGAATGTAAAATGGTATATGAGGAACTGACAAAGAGAGTAGAGGTGGTGACGGACGATCGGTACAAAGGAATGGGAAATGAAAACACAAACAGAAACAATAAAGGTAACGTTAGAGGGGGAAATACAAGGGGCGCATCGGGAATTAACGAAGGTAAAAGAGAAGGTGGACGAGGTAAAGAATGGGATAACTGAAATCGAAGCAAAACAGGTAGAAGCAGGTGTTAGAGTAAAGGAGGAGATTATTGAATGCATGGACATGTTATATTTACAGCATGACAAAGTGCTCAAAGATAAAGCGAAGAGAATACAGATCCTTGAGACGAACCGGGAGGAGGTGAGTTCAGTAAAGGTGTCATGGCAAGTCCGGTTCAGTGCATGATGCAAGTGGGTGTTTGGTGAGCTTGGGGATGACAGACCCGGGGTTTCTTGAAGTGCCCAATGTGCGGAGTGTAAATCCAACGGAGTGGGTGCCGAGAGCGAGTGAACCGGAATGTGCGAGACTGGAGTGTGATAGTGAGCGAGAAAATGTCGGTCAGGCATCGACTCAGATAGGAGTAGTGGGACGTTGGACAGATGGGAGACATGAGTCCTCCCGTGTGGACCTGGAGGATTCGCCCCAGCATCGGTCCCGTATGGACTGGCATATGGGATTCGAACCCCGGGAAGCCACGCAGTGCAGCTCGCACCGTATGATGGCAAGAGCGACTTGAGGGCGTACATGGCACAGTTCGATCATGTGTGTAGGGGTAACGGTTGGGGCCGGACGAAGGTGGGATGCACCTTGTAGCAGCACTGCACGGTGTGGTGGCTGAGGTTCTGACCACCCTTCCCCCTGGAGCCATTATCGTGGCAGGCCTCCGCTCGACTCGAAACAACCAATTCGGCATAGAACAGCAGAGCGAGCTTGTTAAAACTCAGCTCTCAAACCGAAAAAGCAAACCCCAGGAGTGCATTGGGGGAATTGGCTCACGACATTCGCCGCGCAGTAGGGATTGCATATGTGGACATGGCAGTATCCACACAGGAAACACTGCGCTGGACCATTTCTTCCAGGCCCTGTCGGACTTTGACTGTGGGGCTCAGCCCACCCACCATGAATCAGGTGGTTGATGCCGCAGCACGCTATGAAGCGGCAAGGCCCCCGACTTCGGGGGGGGGGAGTGAGTGCCGCCTGGTCGCGGTGAGACAGGTGGGCCCTACGCACAATGGCGGTCCACGGGAGGAGCCGCACCCGAAAGGAGGGCGGACCTGGAGGAAATGGTTCGGGGCATGGTAAACCACTAGTTGGCGAGGTCTGGACCATGGCAGGCGGCTACGATGATGGCACCCAGTAGGTGCTCAAACTACGAATTACAGGGGGGTCAATTCGGAGTATCAGAGGCATACACCTTACCAGGTAAGGTGTTATAATTGTGGTTTGACAGGTCACCTGTCATGGAACTGCAGAGCTCCACGCAGGGATAGGACTGCTATCCAGGGCCACCAACTCCGCCCCATACGGACCGGACTCGCCAGCCCTCAACACCCACCCTCCCCCCGGCAGGCTCCGGGAAACTAGTATGTGCCGGCCATATAGAGCTACGCTCAGCTGTGGGAGATGGAAAAGTGACTTCATCAATGCGACAGGTCATTTATTGTGGCCAAATTGGCATTGGTAGTTTGACAATTAGATGTAAAATTGCTGGCGTGGGGTGGACGTCGTGGTGGATACAGGAGCAAGTACCACAATAATCAGCCCTGTGATCCTTGATTCGAGCATAGATGGCTGGGATGATATCCGCCGTCTGGAAAATCATAGCCTGCAGCTGGCTACCGGGGCAAGCGCTCCCAGAATCGAGCGTGGTTTTGTGACCGTTAAGTTGGGTTCGTTAAGGAAGAGAGTAGAAGTTTGGGTGGCGGAGGTGTGCGACCCATGTCTCTTATGGTTGGATTTGTTAACTGCCAGCGAATGTAAAATTGATCTGGCCTGGGGTATTATGCAGGTGGGTTTGGAAGAGCTGCCACTAGGAGGTGTGAGCATGGACGAGAAGGTGGAGCTGGAGGCCCCCGATCCAGTGACCATTCCCCCGGGTGCCGAGGCCATAGTTCCGGCACGATGGCGGGCTCACCCAACCTGGCGGGAACCCTGTGGCCTGGTCAAGCAGTTGGTGGGGCAACCAACCCCGGGCTTAGTCATGGGCCATACCCTTGAAAATACTGATGGGCCTGTGGTGGCCATCAGGGTAATTAATGTTAGCAGAGAACCACGCACTATAGGACGGGGCACGAAGGTGGCAGACTGCATCCCAGTTATTAATGTCGCAGAGGTGAGAGACGAGAACATCTGGCCAGATCGACCCCGGAGGGAATGTCCAGAATGCGATAGGAACTGGCCCTATACCATTTGCAAGATGGTAAACCGGAGTGGCGCAGATTTGGAGGAAGCCCAATGGGAGGCCTTACACAAACTAATTAACCAGCATTTGGGAATCTTCTCTTTGTCTCCTGAGGACATTGATACGGGCCTGGTGAAACATCAGATCAACACCGGTGAGGCCCGGCCTATTCATCAGCCCGCTCGATGGCTCCCTTGGTGCAAGAGGGAGGAAGCTGATGAGCAGGTAGAAAAGATGCTGAGTGCAGGTGTCATTGAGTCCTCAGAAAGTCCTTGGACGTCACCTGTTGTGTTGGTTAAAAAGAGAGATGGGACCATGCGTTTCTGCGTGGACCTTCGCCAGTCTAACAATGCGACAATCAAAGACTCCTATCCTTTGCCGAGAATTGACGATACCCTCGATGTAGTTGCAGGCTCAAATTGGTTCTCAACTTTGGACTTCAAGAGTGGGTATTGGCAAGTGGAGATTGACAAGATAGAGGAGAAAACAGCATTTTTCCCAAGAGAAGGGACTGTATCAGTTCACTGTGATGTCGTTTGGTTTGTGTAACACCCCCGTCACCTTTGAACAAATGATGGAGTGTGTACTGGGTGGCATGCCATGGCAATCATGCCTGGTGTACCTGGATGACGTCCTGGTGCACGTTAAAACATTCCCCAAGGCCATAGCTAATTTGGACCAGGTGTTTGGGCACCTTAGACAGACAGGGTTAAAGTTGAGCCCAGAAAAATGCACCCTGTTTGCAAAGGAAGTGGCCTATCTCAGTCACATGAAAGGTCGCGACGGGGTGAAAACCGACCCAGGTAAAGTCGAGGGGGGTAGAGGAGTGGCCCGTACCGAGTAACATCAAGGTGGTGCGGGATTTTTGGGGACTGCTCCTACTACCGGCGCTTTGTGGCAAAATTTGCAGATAGCCAGGCCCCTTCACCAGCTTACGGAGAAGGGGACGAGGTTTAATTGGACAAGGGATGCAATGATGCCTTCCTAAAATTGAAGGGGTGTTTAACCTCCGCACCCGTTCTAGCATTCCCAATGATAACAGGACTTTTACCCTGGACACGGATGCGAGCCAGGAAGGATTGGGTGCAGTTTTGTCTCAGACGCAGGAGGGCGTGGAAAGAGTGATCGCGTATTACAACCGGGCCATGAGTAGGCCCGAGCGCAATTACTGCATCACTCGCAAAGAGTTATTGGCTGTGCTGTCTGCCATGAACCATTTCCACCTGTACAGGCGGAAATTTTTGGTTCGAACTGACCATTCCTCCTTGCAATGGCTCTTACTGTTCAAGGAACCTGAGGGCCAAATTGCAAGGTGGTTGGAAAAGTTGCAGCAGTATGATTTCAGTGTGACCCATGGAGCCGGTGAGGCTCATGGGGAATGCTGATGCACTCTCTCAACGCCCTTGTCTGGGAAAAAAACTGTAAATTCTGGACGCGACACGAGGACAGGGACCAATTGGCAGACCCCTCCCATAAGATCTTCGTCTGTGCAGCCCCGGTGGCAGGGTAAGTCCTGCCACTAACTGCAGATGAGGAATTTGGAACTTTGGCTTGGAACACGGCCCAGCAGAAAGATCCTGCATTGGGGCCGGTATACGAATGGGTCCGGGCAGATAAGAGACCCAGTGGGAAGGAAGTCACCCCTCTTGGAGCGCGGATAAAGGCTTACTGGGCTCATTGAAAGATAACATCTTGTATGGCAAGTGGGCGGAAATTCCCTCCGAAAGAACTTCCTGGCTAATTATAGTCCAAGAGCAATTTAAAACCACCATTTTACAACAGTTGCATGGTACCCGCCCCGGCGGCCATTGGAGCAGGGCAAAAACAACATCTCGGGCCCACCGGAGGTTTTATTGGGTGAATATGGGGCGGATATATAGGACTGGTGTCGAGCATGCGACACCTGTACTGCTAAAAAGGGACCGGCACAGAGGATGTGGGACAACAAATCCCCTTCAATTACACCAGGTGGGGGGGGGGGGGCCTTGAGTGGGTGGCGATGGACATCTTTGGACCACTGCCCTGCACCCGCCAGGGAAATAAATATATCCTCGTGGTTATGGACTATTTCAACAAGTGGCCGGAGGCCTATGCTCTCCCCAATAAAGAAGCTGGGGTTGTAGTATAGGTCTTCGTGGAAGGTTTTGTATGCCGGCACGGGATTCCGGAAGAGCTGCACACCGATGAGGCTCAAATTTTTTTAAAGCCAATTATTAAAAGAGGTGTGTCGTCTCTTGTCATTTCGGAAAACAAGGACAACGCCCTTAAGACCACAATCTAACGGGATGGTGGAAAGGTTCAACAGGACCTTAATACAACAACTGGCTCCATTTCCCACCACCCGTCAGAATGACTGGGACGAACATCTCCCGTATTTGTTGATGGCCTACCGAACTAGACAGCACGGAGCCACCGCATGTAGTCCAGCGTTGCTCATGTATGGGCAGGAGTTGCAGGCTCCCACTGACCTGCTATGTGGTACCTTGCCAGACTGTCCTGATAAATCGCCAGGGGAGGGCTACGCCCTTCATTTTGAAGAGGGTATGGAACAGGTCCATGCCTTCACGTGCCGCCAGCTCCATCTGGCAGGAGTGAAGATGAAGCGCAGGTACAACCACCGGAGCCAGGCAAGCAAATACACTCCAGGTATGAAGATTTGGTTTCTCAATCCCCGAAGACGAAAGGGCAAATACCCAAAGCTCACGTCGCCTTGGCAGGGCCCGGGGTCATCCTGGCACAGATGTGTGATGTGGCCATGAAGATGAAAATGGGACCATGGGATCTCCCTCGGATGGTCCATGCTGACCAAATGAGACCCTACACCGGCGACCAGACACCCTCATGGATCGCTCCGACTTTAGAGGCAGAGGCCAAGTCGAGCACCTCTCCGGACGCAGGGGCTCATGTGGGTAAGAGATAGCGACAGGAACGCCCATGTGTAGAGTGCAGTGGGGTGTAACCACCCCACACAGGGGGCCTAGGAGCACGAGCCTAAGGGGGATGGCATTGTTAAGACCACATTGGGGTGCCAGTGATGGTAACCTCTATGTGGGTACTGAAACAGTGACCATGAGGGAGGGCAAGGATAAATTTAGGGTTCGAGAGTGACAATCGGGACTGTTTGGGTAGAGACAATGAACATGTGGGGACGTAGAGAGGTATAGATGGGTAGAGTTAAATGGGAGCGTGCGTAGTAAGAGGGTGCACGAGTTTGTTTGGGGAAATTAGTTCGGTGATGCTTCGATTGGAGTTGTGGATGGTGACTTGCAAACCGAGCCTCAAGGCTGGTGTACAGAAGCATTTCTATAAAAAACAACAAATACAAGGGGCGTGAAGGTGAAATTCGCTGGACATGATGTGCAACGCATGAAGAGTAAAACGAGTGTTAATTTAGGTCCGTAGGATATCAAGCAAATAAAGAAGATGTAAACATAACTGACACTCGGCCGAGGCTCCAGGCTTAGGCACGCTCACGTCATTTTTGACGGGCTTTTATACAAGTATATATCGTTACAGGGATGGCTTAAGGGGTAAAATGGGAATCCTTTATATTAGTTATT
The DNA here is from genome assembly GCF_056783735.1 of Eptatretus burgeri. Lineage (NCBI taxonomy): Eukaryota > Metazoa > Chordata > Myxini > Myxiniformes > Myxinidae > Eptatretus > Eptatretus burgeri. Next base: position 63,019,148 of record NC_140971.1, read on the forward strand.
GCATTGTGCCTGTTCAGCATTTAAAAGCATCTGCAATAAGTCTACAACAGGTGTGGTAGTTTGCTCGAGTAAAGATCCATTTTGTCTTCCCTTTAAAAGGTTTCTAAGTCCAATTTCCCTACCTTTGTGTTCCATGTGGCTTTTCCCCCCAATTAAATATGTCATTATGTGTTTTCCTTAAATGAAAATGAATCAGCACAGTTTACAAGTAGCTTCCATGAGAGAGGTAGGCTTCGAGATCCTTCCTCAAGAGGGATTCCGAGAGAGTGGGAGTAATTCCACAACCTCCCACCCCTAACCTCCCCCCCCCACTCCCCACTCGCCAGCCATGAAAAATAGTCAATTGATGCACCAAGAGCGACCCTTGGCCTCACCCCCAGTGAATAAAACACGTGACTGGCAGAAGCTCACGAATGAAACGCTTTGGTACTGCAGCTCTCTCAAAGTGGTTTCCCAGCTGTTCGTGGTGCACTGTGGTGACAAGGCCAGGAGATCCCAGGATGAGAAAAGCCCCAAAAGGCTGTACGTTGAAATGTCTTGGTGCCAAAAATCAGGCACAAGCAAGGCCTGCTGGGACACCGGTATATTTTGTGTCCCCTCTTCTCCATCAATCTGTCCTGTCACCCATATGAGAGAGAGAGGCCTTCAAATTAAATTAAGTGTTGTTGGTATCATGGGTCAGGTCATGGCAGGTATGGGAGCATGTGCCAGAACAGCGCGTCGCTGCGTCCACTTTCCGCCGGTACTCCAGGGGCCTCCGTCTGGCCATCCCCCAGGCAGATGCCAGGCTCATCCCCATCTCCTTGAGATGATGGTCAACCTGCTGCAACCACGAGGCATGTGGTCGGCCCACTGGCCTCCTCCACTCATGAGACTCCCTCGCTGAGAGAATCTGGTGAGCAGGATCAGCGTCAGGAAAACGAGCCACATGTCCATACAGCCGCAACTGACGCTCACAGACTATGCAGGCAACAAATCTCATCCGAGTCTCTCTCAGCAACCGCTCGTTGGACACAAAATCCGACCAGCGATAGCCAAGGATTCTCCGAAGAGACCTGGTATCAAAGGAATTAAGTCTCCGTCTCAGATCCTTGGTCAGAGTCCAAGTCTCGCACCCATAGAGCAAGACTGGAAGTACCAAGGACCTGAAGACTCGGACTTTCGTCCTCCCGCACAGGTACCGGCAGTGCCACACCCCATGATCCAGTGAATCCATGACTCCCCAGGCCCGACCCAGACATCAATTGACCTCTGACTCGCAGCCAGCAGAGACATGAATATCACTGCCAAGGTAAGTGAATCTCTCAACGACCTCAACATCCTCACCACAAAGAGACACAGACAGGACAGCAGCATCCAAGATGTCACCGAAAGCCTGGATCTTAGTTTTGACCCAAGAAACCCGTAATCCCAGCGGCTCCGACTCCTCATTCAGCACCTCGAGGGCTCCCAAAAGGATGTTGAAAGTCTCCGCAAATATGACTGCATCATCTGCAAAATCAAGGTCCGAGATCTTGACATTCCCAAACGATGCACCGCAGCTTGATCTCTCCGACATCCTCCCTAAAATCCAGTCCATACAAGTGCTGAAAAGTGTGGGGGCCAGTACACACCCCTGACGAACTCCAGTAACAACTGGAAATAAGTCAGAGATGGTACCACCATACTTCACAGCACTCTCAGTACCAGAGTAGAGTTCAGACATCAGATCGATCCGTTTTGGTGGCACCCCACGAATACCAAGAATCCTGAAGAGGACATCCCGATTCACTGAATCGAACGCTTTACAGAGATCAACATAGGCTGCAAGCAGCCCCTGCCGAAACTCTCGTCTGCGTTCGGTGAGGACACGAAGGGCAAGGACACGGTCAATCGTTGACCTCTTTGGTGTAAAGCCTGACTGCTCTGGACGCTGGTGCTCAAGCAGATGGTGGCGAACCCTATCGAGAATTATCCGAGCAAAGACCTTGCCCGGCACTGAGAGCAGCGTCACCCCTCGGTAATTGTTGCAGTCTTGGCGATCACCCTTCCCTTTCCAGAGAGGGACAACAAGGCCCCTCTTCCAGTCAGTTGGGATGATGCCTGTGTTCCAGGCAGAGCACAAAACTGCATGCAACGACACGAGTGCAGCATTTCCACCAGCCTTGAGAAGTTCAGCATGGATGCCACAGATCCCTGGAGCTTTGCCCCGTTTCAACTGGTTCACCGCAGCCCGTGTTTCCACAAGCGAAGGTGGACCACAGTTGATTCGAGGGTCAGCAACAGGGATTGTTACACCCTTGACGTCCAACTCGACAGCTGGGGGATCAGCCTGGTACAACCGCTCAAAGTAACCGGCCCAGCGGGCCTTCACTTCAGACTCCTCTGTCAAGAGCCTACCACTCTCTGCTCGAACTGCAGTGCTCCAAGGGATGGGCTTGGATGAACGCAATGCGTGAATTCCCCTGTAAGCGGGACGAGAATCACCTGTCCACAGGTGATGCTCTACCCCCTCACAGATTCCTCGCACATTGGCCTCCTTGTCCACCCTCAGTGCACGTACAGTTTTACGCCTCAGCTCCCTGAACAGCTCAGCTCTGCCATTCAGCCTGGCCCTGCGACTCTGGTCAATGGTATCCAGTGTCCCTTGAGAGACAAAATTCTTCTTTGCCCTGCGGTGAGCTCCAATACATCCACCGGCAACATCAAGGACGGTGGTCTTGAAGGCACTCCACAACTCTTCAGGACCCCCCAAAGCACCCAGACCCCCCAATTGTCCACTCAGCCTGTTCGCAAACTCCTCAGCTACTCTCTCATCCCTGAGCTTGTCAACATCCAGCCTCGGCTGGGATGGTACCATTCTCCAGGATTTAAGGTGCAGCTTTAGAGTTGCTACAACAAGCCTGTGGTCAGTATTGAGGAACTGAGCACTCCGGTAGACCCTGCAGTTCTGGATCATCCTCCAACAACCGTCAATGAGGACATGGTCAATCTCCTTTGCCACACCGCCAGCGTTGGAATACCAAGTCCAGCAATGAGCTTGTGGGCGATGAAACCATGAACCGGCCACCCTAAGTCAATGACTTCTTGCAAAGTTAAGGAACTTAGTGCTATTTTGGTTCATAGTTCCTGACCCATGGGGACCAACACACACCTCATAACCATCCCTATCAGTTCCAGTCGATGCATTGAAATCCCCCAAGACTAGAAGTGTATCTCGTCTGGGGCACTGATCAACCACAGACTCGAGCGTGGCGTAGAATGCATCCTTCACGGTGAGATCACTCGCCTCAGTCGGAGCATAAACAGAGACCAGGGAAATGACACCTAAGGAGTGACGAATCCTTAATATCATAATACGCTCGTTGACCGGTGTTACCTCAATTATCATTGGGGTCAGCTTATTGGACACAGCTACAGCAACTCCTTGGGTATGGTAACCATCAGAGCGACCAGACCAATAGTAGGTGTAACCACCCACCATTATCTCGCCGCAATCCGGTCTCCGAACCTCAGAGAGAGCTGCAATCCCGATGTCCAAACGTTGAGCTCAGATGATAACAGAGACAGGTGATCATCCTCTCTTAGGGATAGGACATTCCAGGCACCCACCCGAAGGGACCGCCTCAGGTTAACTCAAGGAGACCGCCGTCTGGTGGACGACACCTCAGCACCACTCCGACACACTCTCTCACAATCTGACCCAGGGATGTTACCCCGTGGTTTCCCTCCTATCATGGGCGTGAGGGTTAATTATAATTATTAGCCTCGCCAGAGGAGAGGGTATTGCATTCTGGTCCGTTTGTTGTACACCGCTCCTTCCCAATTCCAGATCCAGATGATGCATTATGTCATCGCTGGCCACCGAAGGGAGTACTCAGCTTTTACTCCGTTTCTCGCAAAATCAAAGATTTTTCAAGTACATTGGTCAGTCGATTTTGTTATTATGTCCGTTTCCTGTCAATTTTTTGGCAAGTATGTTGATCGCCTCCGTTCGTTCATCTCTGGCTGTCTGTCTGTCTGTCTCCTCGCCTCCAGCCCAAACTGCTTAGCCAATCGTTCTGAAATGTTCCAAGATTATAGTAACTGACCCTATGATGGTCTGCATTGAAGTTTCGGAAAATTTGATCGACCAAAAAGGTCAACCACGGGATCTCCCTCGGGATCTTAAACCACAACCCAAACAGCCCAAAAGGCCAATTTGGGTCAAATTTTCAAAAATTCTCAATTTTCATCCGATTGACTTGAAAGTTGAAGAGAGTTTGCATATCAGGTCGCTGAATTCAACCACCGATTAATTTTGAGGAAAATATGGACCAAAAGGTCAACATAGGCCAAAATGTCAATATGGGACATATTTCTAAAATTGCTTCGAAAAGTCAATTTTCATCCAATTGACCTGAACTTTCATTAAAATTGTGAATTTTAATCTTAATGAAATGGACAATTTGATGTATCCATGGCAACCTTTGGAGAGGGGGGTGGATTTTCCAAGTAGTATTGTGCTCTGTATGATGTCGTATTCTTGTTTGTTCGTTTTATTTTTGCTTGTTTGTCCGGGCGATATCTCAGCCATCCTTTGAGCGAGGAAGCTGAAATTTGGGGACAAAGGTGAAGATGTGGTGCTTTGACAAAAAAGGATTTTTTTTAAATGAATCGGTTGATTGAACAATTATTTATTTTCGACTTATTAATTCCTTATTTATTTTCCTTCTCATCTGGGCAATATCTCAGGCACCTTTTGAGTTAGGAAGCTGATATTTGGACATGACAGTGAACAACCGATTTGGCTATAAGGGGTATTTTTGATTTGATTAATCAATTAATTATTCATTTTTCAATGAGTTACTTAATTTTCAAAAAGATACAGATTCGGATGAAACATTGGTGGTTTTGATATGCTATTGGGCAACTGATTGAGAAATAAATTAATTTGCGATTATTATTTATTTTAATTATGCAATTAATAAACAAATCAATCAATTATTGTACACTGCTCCACCCCAATACCATCTCCGTAGGCTGCAAGGCGAGCCAGTATTTACCCCCACATGGGGATGGCAATTTCAAGTGCAGTGCCATGGATTAAGGGGGAAAAAAAGGGGAAATCCCCTCCCAAGACCATTAAATTTAAATACACGCCTTTGCTTAATCTTTATAAAGCATTTTTCAGCCTGCGTGTCTCTTTCCATTGGTTAAACCACAACGTGTAATAGTGACGGAGTTCTGCCCTGCCATTTCGTTATTGCTGACAACAGTCAGCATTCAACTAACGGTATTGCTCAGCTGTTTTGATTGATAGCAGTGGAACGCTAGGAAGCACGGTCCTTACCTGGGGTGATTTATTTGCTGGGAAGGTAAAACGGGATTTGGACGCTGCACCCTATCTAAATTGAGTCTCAGATGCGTCTGTGGTTACTTAGCAACCCGTCGTGCCGCGGAGTTATCTGTGGCTCGCCTGCTTCAGGGTTATCGGCTAGGAAGTAAGTTACAATGCTCGCAAATATTTGAAAAAATTATTGGTTGCCTTTCAGGCAGGCCAAACCACAAATTTGGTTGCCCTCAGTCACTTCTGAGTGACCCAACTCAAGTCAAATTTTAAACAAGCTCAAATGAGCTAAGATCCTCGTCCTCTTAATGATGATGTCATAAAAACGAATGACATAATTGTGATATATCAGGTTTGCGATAAATTATCTGTGCTGATGCCCGGCTTGATTCCCGCAAACAAAATTCAAACAGCTTGCCTAGTTTCGGAGATAATGGTATCGGCGATTTTCATTTGCGGTGATATTATGATGTGAACTTTTTTTCTAGGAAGAATTTCCAAAATCTGAGATGGTTACTGCCTGTGCGTGGCCTTTCTGCATATACATGGCAAGTTTCACGAAGATCCGATGAAAACTCTGGGTTGTGAAACAAAAAATGTCAAAAATAGGAATGACGTCATAAAAATTGATGACATCATAAAAATTGATGACGTCATAGTGATGTATCATTTGTGCGGTAATTCATCTCTGCTCATGGCCTGTTCGATTCCCGCAGACAGAATTCAAAAAGCTTGCCTAGTTTCGGAGATAATTTTTTAGGCGCTTTCCATTAGCGGAGATATTTTGACGTCATAACTTTTTTTCTCGGAGGAATTTTCAAAATCGGAGATGGTTACTGTCTGCACAGGGTATCTTTACATATACGAGGTGTGTTCAAAAAGTATCCAACCTTAATTTTTCGTGCGTAAACAAATGAAGCTAGGGAGGCGTGGTTTGGTGCATGTATGTCAGCGATCCTAATCCGTATGCGTGAATATTTTCCCGCCTGCAGCTGTCAGTCGCCGACAGACCGCCGATGAGTGAGGAAGTGTAAGTGAGCACCGTCGGATTTTCGTTTTTGACAAAATGACGGATCACTGTGGTCTCATCGCCAGTGATCACTGTGTTGAAGAAGTTGGGATCGCTGTTCACAGTCTCCAGCATATCCTGTGCGATCTCCAAACGGAGTTGCTTCTGCTCGATCGTTAGCAGCTTTGGCACGAATTTTGCTGAGATTCTCCTTAAGCCCAAATCCTCAGTCACAATGGAATGAACGGATCCAATGCTGACGCTCGCCTCGTCTGCAAGTTCTCTGATCCTGATTCGACGATCCTGCATCAGCAGGGTCCTCACTTGGTCAATGACGATCTCATTTCGGGATGTTGAGGGCCTACCAGAACGTGCTTCACTTTCCACTGATGTGCGACCATCTTTGAAGTGGTTGTACCACTCTTTTATCTGTGTGGTGCCCATTGCTTCGTTCCGAAAGGCCTGTTGAATCTTGTGGATCGTTTCCACTTGGGAATCGCCAAGCTTTACACAAAATTTGATGCAGTAGCATTGTTCAAGTTTTTCCGTCATTTTGTCAAAAACGAAAATCCGACGGCGCTCACTTACACTTCCTCACTCATCGGCGGTCTGTCGGCGACTGACAGCTTCTGCAGGCGGGAAAATATTCACGCATACGAATTAGGATCGTCTACATACGTGCACCAAACCACGCCTCCCTAGCTTCATTTGTTTACGCATTAAAAATTAAGGTTGGATACTTTTTGAACACACCTCGTATATGCCAAGTTTCAGGAAGTTTCAATGAAAACTGTAGGCTGTGAAACAAAAAAAAGTTCACAAGAAGAAGAAGAACAACAACGTGAGTAAGAATTTAAGGTCCTCCATGAGGATCTAATAAAAAATAAAATATTTTAAACCAAATTTTTGAGGTGTTTTGTCGTTTTTTCAAACGCTTTCATCGCCATCTGATGCTGACAAAATATTTCAGCAAACTCATGATTGAAATTACAAAAGGCAAAGCAATCCGAAGCAAACACCATGTTGATGATCTCGCACCGAACTCTCTCTCGCTCCAGTGATAATCAATAACAAGCCGAAACCCCGTCACCGACGGATTCCGTTCCATGAGCCCAATATGACAACCAGTGGCGTCTCTTGTAAGAGCCGGATCCCAGTCGATGTACTCCATGGCCTTCCCAAATGAGGCCTACAAAACGTCCTTGTACAAGACATTTTTGGTGTACACTACTCCTTGTGAAGAAGTCTCCTGATTTGTGCACGTGTCAACTTTGACATACAAACACCGTGTCAAAACTTCTCAGGTCACAGTCCCGAGAAAAACGTGACGCGACCGCTAGGAGCACAAAATTGGTCCTTCAGTATTAATATATAGATACAATGTTTCTTGTTACATCTTTTTGCATCAAATTCACATTCTGAGGTAGTCAGCATGTGCAGAAGAGGGTTTTACATTGCAGACGCTATTTTCGAGGAGTGGAATTACACCTCTCAGCGGTGACGATCTGTCGACGACAGACGTAATGACGTCAGCGAATGACCGATGATGTCATGACGTCCTTACGCCTCTCAGTGGTGACGTCAAACGTCGCCATGTAAACGAATGTAAAACGAAAAGTGTTTATTCTGCTTCAGAGTTGAAGTTTGACTATTGCCACTATGTGCGATGCACTCTTACAGGTACGAAGTTTCTTTCAGTCCAGGTCACAGTACTGAGAAAAACGTGACGCGACCGCTCGGAGGAGCACAAAATTGGTCCTTCAGTATTAATATATCGATAATAATTTACGTCAACAAGGCCATGTTTGCGAGTCCAGGGTCCGAGTACTCCCCTCAACCTCCAAACCCATAACAATACACACATACACATCTTGGTGTGTTAAAGCTGTGTTAAAGTCTTGGGTATTTTGCATTTTTTGACTCCGACGCATCGGCAAACTAAAACTGTGTTCAATGCAAATACACCAAGTTATAAAAGAGAAAATGTTATTCAAATAACCAAATTTATGCACAATATACCTTGATATAAACTAATAGCAGGCCTGGTGTTGGCTAATGGTTAAGGTGGCTGGCTTAAGAACCCAGGGTCTTAAGTTCAAGTCCCTGTCAGGCTGTTGAATCAACACCAGGTGGGGTTGACTCGGCTTGTCATCCTTCTGAGGTCGGCAATTTGAGTACCAGTGTGCTGGTCACAAGGGCTTGGCATCAGCGGCACAGCTGTGCCACCAGAAAATGATGCAGCCAAGCAGCCACAGGATGCATACAAATAAATCAATAAACTAGTAGCAAGTATGTCCTCCCTTTTCCTTCAAAACCATAAAAAAAAATTAGGGGACTATTTTTTTTTTCTTATAAACCCCTGTGAAATGGTGTTCCATGCTTATTCCAAAACACTCCAAAGATCATCGAAGTTGCTGGGATTCTTATTTACTTTTTCTTTGTCAAAATAGTCCCATACAGCTTCAATTATATTGAGACATGGGCTTTTGGGAGGCCACTCCATGCATTGAGGGACTCCAGCTTCCTCTTTCTTTTGCAAATGTTTCAATTATTCCAGCTGAATGTTTAAATCATTATCTTGCTGTAAGATGAAATCTAGAACAATAAGCCTTGCACCAATGAGATAAGCATGGTTGATAAAAAAAATTTGCATCTTGCTGCAGTCAACGCACCATCACCACTTGAGGATGTACACCCCCACACTTTATCTGGACCTCCTCCATGCTTAATTGGTGGCTTAAAGTGAGGCTCTTTATAAGTTTCAGTTTATCGTCGTCTTACATACCATCTTGGAGGGAAATGGCATCCAGGTACAGTTGCTGAAGAGAGACTGCACCAATGATGGGGGTGCAACGATGACAGGCGACAAAAAGGAGAAAGCGGTAAATCTTTACAACACATGTGTGCGCACAGTTTTTGTGCTCCCCTTCCAGCTCGTGGCTCGTCACACAATTGGCTGTCGTGCCACCCGGGGGTGGTGCCTCCACAAAAGCATCCCACCTCCCTCCAGAAACCACTGCAGTTCACCACACCATGGGTGTGCACGATCTGCCATGAAGCGTCAGCGGCAGGATTCCCCAAGTCATGCCCGTAGCATTTTAATTTTCCCGTCTGAAGTGCATGTATAGCAAGTTTAGCATCCACAAACCCTCATATGGCCTCGCCTGAACAGGTCTACACGTTACGACTTGCTCTAAATCACCCTTCCGGTAACAATCACTGCCTCAGTGCACATTTAATATATAAAGCTCTTTCTAACCACTCACCGACCGACTCACATTAATGTTCGGTACATTATAGTTCTGAGTGACGTAGAAAGCTGAAATTTTGCGTGCCGATGGACATCAATGCCATTACACCGGGAAGGGGGGGGGGGAATCACAGAACCATTGGAAAGCGTCCGTAAATGAACATATAAATAAATGAAAAAAAATGGAAACTAAATGAAAAAAAAAAATGAAAAAAAAATGCAATAAAAATAAAGGTGAACGACCCGAGACAATGGGGAAGCACGGTAATTTTGCGTGCCGACGGACATTGAAGCCGATACACCAGGGTGGGGGGGGGGGGAATCACAGAACTGTCAGAAAGCATCCATAAAATAAAATATAAATCAATTAAAAAAATACATGCAGCTTTTATTCATGCAAAAGGAATTTATCAAATCCAAGCTCATGTCATGAGACAAAGGCAGCACTTTTAGCGAGTGCATATCCCCACCAGACTGTTCACATTGGTTTTTGTTGTGAATACACAATCACGTTTCACTTCCTTGAATAAGCAGATATTTATCACAGTTTGAAAATGTCCAAAAGATAGGCTGCTTACTGTAAAGGAAGGCTTTGTCAATCAGGAAGCTTGTTGCTGTTACTTATGTGCAAACTGGTGAATATATTACAAGCACAATTCATGATGATGTTGGCCTGGCAGAATGTGTGAGCTTCAGAAAGTTGAAGCAAAACTCAAGAAGGAAAAGGAATGACTCATTTTCTTTCAGTGCTCAACATCAAGATCTCTGCATCTGTGCTTAAGGCCACAAAAAAGAGAACATCCATCATTGCTCTATATAAAAGTGGTGTGGACTGATTGTCTGAAGCCTATTATTGTCGGGAATGCAAGAAGTCTCCTTGTCCATAATCCTTGCAGGTAAGAATTAAAAAAAAAAATTGGGGAAGACATAAGATTTGAGGAAGAACTCAACTACCTTTCATAAGTCTTTCAAGTTGAAAAAGAAATAAAAATTACAATTCCAAATGCACTGTTGTGCAGGTCATTCATCGTAAAGTGACAAATGCACAAAAAGATAAGCGAAAACCTCCATAAAGAGGTGAAAGAGAAGTCAAGGTAAAACTTGCTATGCACACGTGTAAAAATCTGCACGTGCAAAATCTCAAAAGCTGCCAGTCTCACGATGCAAGGTCGTGGAACAACCGTCTAAAGGATGTGCCATCTTGCAAGCATCAAACAAAATAGCTGTGAAAGCCAACACAGCTTGTGGGTTAATTGGATTTTACCCTGCACATGCAAAAATCTAAAAACATTCAAGAAAAAATGAAATCTGAGATGAACAAGAAAATAATTGGGTGAAAAAAAAACTTGCACTTTTTAAAATACCATTTTTGTTACTGTGTCATTAAATTTGGCTTGATTGGGTAGTGCCCACAAATGATGACGTGAAGGAACAATGGTGCTACGAGAGTAGCTCATGGTGGTTTTGTATGCACATGTATGTCCAGAGCTAAACTCTTCAAAAATCATCTCATTGAAGGTCATTGAACAATTTTTGGTTGGTAACACATTTGCCACCGACGGCGAAATAGGTGAAATGGCCACGCCCCTTTTTAAGCGAAGTACTACCACCCACCATTACTGTATCTCCAGAACCGTTGGACCTAGAAGGTTGTGTGACCACTCAAAATGTTCGGAATGGCCACATTATGGGGGGTCAGGAATACATTTCTATGTCCAAAAGTCAATGGTTTTTAATATATTTGCCAAAAACTGATTTCAGCATGGTATGCAATACAGTTCTGACCCTTTATTATATTACCTGTTGTAATTTTGCACATTGCCCATATTTTAGAGTTTAATTATGTGGATTTCTACACTTTTTGCCTTTACTACAGCCACAAAACACCACACATTTTATGTTCATTCCTCTGCAAGTGCACGTCTTGGTACTCATACATGATGTTGGACATTTGCATGGAGGAGGCAGGTCATCGGGCCTGCACGGTACTGGCAGTATCACAGGTGTAATTCCAACATCTGTTGCTTTATAACCATACTGGCATGGATCTGGTTTGGTGACTGCAGAATTTGGAGCTTGTAACCACATCTTACACTGCAGATATGCTCGGTTTATGTGTTCTTGTAGCGTTGAAGAACAGCACACAAGCTGGTTGAAGTCGAGCTCTTTCTTGGAGTTGTGGTACTGCTCCCAATGATACTCATCGAATGTGGAACAGTCGGTCTTCGTTAATCCAGACACAAGGAATTTTTCAGCATTACTTATCATCTGTGGTGACAGTTCCTCGACACCAAACCCTTCCAGTAGGGAGAGATCCATGGACACTTTCATGCCAGACAGTTTTGGACCCACCTTGCTGGTACTGTCACACCCGCGAAGTGCATGAATGGCTGGAAAACATGACACCAAATTGTTGTCCAGTTGATCAACTATCAGGTGGACTGGTACAGTTTTCTTGGTTTTCAAGTTAACAAGCTTTACAAACAGCTTTTGTAGTTGCCAGGTTTTCTTGAAGTGGAAGATGAGGTTGACAAAGACATCTGTGTCAGGTGAGTCAACCAAGACTGATTGAACCCCGTGTTTCACAACACCATCATTAATATGGAACATGATTCTGTCATCGGCTTCTTCTTGGTTGCTTGAGAGCTCTGCGATCTGTGTTTCAGTGCCAGCTCACAGTTTCCTACATTCACCCCGATAAACTCCTCCAAAGATAATTTCCTTTTCTGACACAACATTCTGCAGCATCCACTTGAAGACATACTCCTGCAACCTTACTTTGTTCAACATTGAGCTCCAGAACATATCAAGATTGACAGGGAGTTTCTGATTGTCAGACCTAATGGTGATAGTGATTTCTTCAGAAGAACTTCTCTGTGCACGTTCCATTTGCTCGATTGATGATTTTTGATAAACATCATTCTTCAGAAGAACTTCTCTGTGCACGTTCCATTTGCTCGATTGATGATTTTTGATAAACATCAAAAATAAACCAATGTCACCCGCAGGGTGACCCGTATCTTGCCAAAAGGTGACCACGTGTGACTTATTTAAGGTCACACTGAGGTGAACAGAGCTGCTATCCACCAGGAGCGACTCCTTGAGGAATATCTGCCTACGAGAGATTCCGATGAGAATCGTTCTACAGAGTAACCATGAAAAATATGCTTTTGCCTCATAACGTCACCAAATGACGTCATAATGTCTCAAGCTTGACATATCTAGAAAGCACTCATCGAGGTGTTCAATTTGAGGTACTACATGATATGGTTCCTAAAACTTGAAAATTTGACCTTGGGGTCAAATATGTTTGACCTGAGGCGATAACCATGAAGGTCAAGGCCAATCGCCACCAAAAATTAATCAGCTGAGCGCCAGACCATGAACTATATTCCCATGAAGTTTGAAGACGATCCGATCAAAATTACTCAAAAAATAAGGGTTTCATCGACTTCCCTGATTTGCGACAAAGTGACCTTGACCTTTGACCTTGACCTTCAAAATTGTATGTGCTGAAAGGGACCTATATAGGCCTCTGATATGAGAAGTTTCAAAAATTTCCAATGATAACTGTGTTCTGCAGAGTGATTTATACGTGATTACAGACAAAAAAAAAAAAAAAAAAAACATATGAAGGTCAAGGCCAATCGCCACCAAAAATTAATCAGCTGAGCGCCAGACCATGAACTATATTCCCATGAAGTTTGAAGACGATCCGATCAAAATTACTCAAAAAATAAGGGTTTCGTTGACTCCCCTGATTTGCGCCAAAGTGACCTTGACCTTTGACCTTCAAAATTTTGTGCACTGAAAGGGACCTCTATAGGCCTCTGATATGCGAAGTTACAAAAATTTCCGATGATAACTGTGCTCTGCAGAATTTTTTATACGTGATTACAGACAAAAAAAAAAACAAAAAAAAAAAAACATACAAGCTGACGAAACATATCTTGCAAAACTTCGTTTTGGCAAGATAATAATGTCTTTTCTTGTGGACTCAGAACCTTCAGCAAGAATGCTGTTGCAAAGACTCTCAGCCAATTGCCCAAATGTGTCAAGGCCCATCTTTTTCATTGGTAGTTTTCGCACAAGTGCCATGAAGTCCACTATTGTCATCTGAGCATCACATTTGACATTCCTTTTCTCCTCTGGAAGTTGATCGACTAGTTCTCTCGATAAGGAGGCTTTATCAGGCTTCTTCAATCTGAAGCCATCTTTACATTCAGTGGTGAGGAACTGGGATGTGCTGGTCAATTCATACTTCAGGAGCTCAAGCATGCTGTACCCTCTTTCTCTGGCATAATCAATGTACCTAATCGTTTCTGCAGCATCTTTTTTGCCATCGATTTATTCGATGTGGACGGTGTAGAAGCATGCTTCACGAAAACAGTCTTGCGGTTAGTAGGTGTTGTGTCATGTAGGTGTTTCTCCTTATTCTGAAATCTGGTCTCAACAAACTCTTGATAACTCTTCTCACTAGTTTCCAGGCATTCAAGTAATCAATCAACAACCTCCTGGGGTATATCAGCTCCAGTAGAGATGTTGTGAAGTCTGATCCCAGTGCTGAATGGATTGTTGATGGATTTTATGTAATCCAAAAGTGTCCTTGTGCGTTCATGGCCAATCTTCGTAGAACTTGGATTGAACACATGGTGTAGGTTCAGTTCACTGTCGTCTTCGTCGCCCAAGTTACACCATTCGAGCAGCTGTGCCACATGAAGATCTTTCTCATGCTTTAAGAGATTCGATAAGGCTACTGCCTCTTTCTGTCTTATCTTGTCATCCCAATGATACCTCCTGCAACCTTAGCGGGTTTATTGTAACACTTTGAGTGCCATGTCAAAGCCTACTGCACTGCCCTGTTGGAGAGTGTGGTACATCACCCATCCACCATCTATAAAACATCTGTAGATACCCGGGAACTTCCTTTGTATGTCAAGGCAATCTTCAAGGAACAGCGTACCCCATCTGCTATAGTTTGTCCGGCCAAACCCGAAGAACAAAGGTATGCACCTACGCACAGCTGAAATGAAAAGATGCCAATGGCCTTGTCGAATAGAGTGTGTAAGATCCCTCAGGATAGGATACAGCTCATCCAGAAACAAGCTCCAGTACCTCACATTTTCATTGCCCGATGTTTCTTTCCATTCTGTGAAAGACTTCTTCAAGTCCGCATGTAAGAGCTTGCTTTCTTCCCAAATCTCCCTGAATTCTGTATGGTCAACCTGCTGCATCTTAGTTTCCATGGTCTCTATTTGCTTCTCTAATTCACAATGAGTATTGTCCTGGTCAGTCTGAAACTCCTCAAACATAAGAACTGTCATCACCTCTGATATCAGACTCATTGCCTCCTTGCCTTTACAGTAGTGACCTCCTGTCATGACACTATTCTCTACAACAAGCTTCCCAAAGGCTTCCGTCTCAATCAAAGCCAGATCAATACCGATACAGCCTAGAAACTTTCCAAGGCAAGCGATTACAATCTTCTCCATGTGAAATGGTCCCATTCCAAGGAATATGTTACCAACCTGTTCGGGCTTCAACAGGTGGATTTCTTTTGCGATTGCATCCACCCCTTCATCAGACCATAATGCCCCCGACATGGCATTCTTTTGCTTCAAGACATCTTGAAAGTTGAGCATGGATGTGAATATTGTGTCCATTTCCGTCGCGACATATGGAAGGATGGGTACAAATGACGTCTTCGTAATATCAAATTTCAGTTGATCCTGGAGCGCACTCATTGTTGCTGTGAAGCTAGAAAAAGATCCCTCCTCCCGATCTGTGTACTTCTGTCTAGCCATGCACCAAAGGAAATAATCATCATCAATACTGTGTTTTCGATTATCATTGTATGGTGTTGTTGAAAATGACTCTGGTATATCACCAGTGCCTTTGACCAGGTGTGACTTCTCAATGACTTGGCAAGGCAGCACATCAGCCAGAGAACTCTTTAACACTTGAACACCTAGCGCTTCCTACAACAAAGAAATAATATGGTTAATTGTAATCTTTTTAATGCAGATTATTGCCCACCTAGAATCTTCAGGAGTCAAGTAATTGAACTCTTCAGGAATCAAGTAATTGAACAAAAGAAGAAGGAACAATTATGAATAATTGAAGTTGGTAACATGTTGAAGTCGGTAACATGTTAGTTTTTGGCAAATATCTTAAATTGAATTGAACTCTTCAGGAATCTTAAATTCTTAAAATTAAAGGAATTCAGGAATCTTCAGGAAACTCTTAAACTCGTCAGGAAGAGTTTAAATTGAACTCTTTAGGAATCAAGTAATTGAACAAAAGAAGAAGGAACAATTATGAATAATTGAAGTCGGTAACATGTTGAAATCAGTTTTTGGCAAATATCTTAAAAAACAGTGACTTTCGGACATGGAAATGTATTACTGACCCCCAATAATGTGGCCATTCCGAACATTTTGAGTGGTCACACAACCTTCGATGTCCAACGGTTCTGGAGATACAGCAATGGCGGGTGGTAGTCCTTCGCTTAAAAAGGGGCGTGGCCATTTCACCTATTTCGCCGTCAGTGGCAAATGTGTTACCAAAAAAAAAATTGTTCAATGACCTTCAATTAGATGATTTTTGAAAAGTTTCGCTCTGGACATACAAGTGCATACAAAACCACCATGAGCTACTAGACTAAAACTTGAGTCTGCTTAAAAATAGAAAATACAACAAAGTTAAAATATATATATATACATACATATATATATATATATATATATATATATATATATATATATATATATATATATATATATATATATATATATACATACATACATATATATATATATATATATATATATATATATATATATATATAGTGATGAAGCTTTTTTTCTTTCAAAAGCAGACTCGCTGGAGTTGTAGTTCCAACGTCGGCTACGAATCTGGGAGGACGGTGGTTTGAATATGACCCTGGCCGAGTCTTACCAAAGACTTAAAAAAATGTATTGCTTCCTCATTTGACTCTCAGCATTGAGAGGACTAGAGCACAGATAATCACCATGCATTGGTGTCCCTTGGGGGCAAAAGTGGGGCGAGGAGGGGGGAGGAAGGGATTGATTCTTAATTGACACACTGATTGTGGAGAGAAAAGTGACATTACAACAGTAGCTAGTGCCCCCCCCCCCCCTGCAAGTTGTCACCGACTGTGTTTATCTTCAGTAAAGTTTGGAGGTGAGTGAATGCATGCAGTGAGGTCCAATGTTGTGTGTGTGTGTGTGTGTGTGTGTGTGTGTGTGTGTGTGTGTGTGTGTGTGTGTGTGTGTGTGTGTGTGTGTGTGTGTGTGTGTGGGTGTGTGTGTGTGTGTGTGTGTGTGTGTGTGTGTGTGTGTGTGTGTGTGTGTGTGTGTGTGTGTAACCCCTTCCACAAAAGCTTTGACCCTGTACAAACTAGAAAATATAATTCGCTGCGAATGCATCAATAGCGAGGCCTTCACCCACATTGTGTCAACCCACTGGAATGTTTGACCTCAATATTGTTTCGAATCTGGCAGCCATGAGCACTCAACATCCAGGTCCTATATATCAGTTGTATCGGTAAGTATGTGTTTCTCGGTAGGGTCCCATCCTATGTTTTGGGTGATTAATTGTACATGCGCTGTGAATTATTTTATAGTTAGGATTTTTACATCACCAACAACAACACTCTGTTCGCGGCATTGTCCGCGTTCTTCGCGTGCTCACCGGCATGCGGGCGTGTGCGGAATTCCATGCCTCAGGCGGTGTGGATTTCTCACCAAACATGGTCACGAAGCGTTTTGTTCTGGTTGCGCGCTAAATAAGGGTATGCGTCATTTTCCGCCCAAGAGGCGACGCGCAGACCAAGCAGGGGTGGTCCGGTCCTTTGCGAGAAGGCGGAGCCACGACACGCCATTCAGCCAATGGGAGCAGGCGATGGGGGAGCGGACCACACCCCAAAAGGACGACAAAGGAAAAGAGGATTAATAATTGTGTCCCGTCTGCTTGAGGGCGTCTTCGGTCTCAGTCTGCAGTTGACTGCATTGCGCGCATCCGAGGCGTCTCATCGAGCGCATTACAACAATCGGTCGACCATCCGATCACGGGAGATCACCTCATCTCACCTCCTCTGGGTTCGGCTGCCCTGGTCCGTTCTTTGGCGACTGGTGCTCCGGGAGGTGCGGACGTCGATCCGCGCGAACACGGCCAGGTAGCCAGCACGTTCTCTTCCCTCAGCTCGTCTTCCCTCCGAGCTGAAGGCGCAATAAAGACCTCGAGCTCCATCTCTTTCTGGGTATTTGTGTGTGCGCGTGTGTGTCCGTGGGCCCTGTCTATAAGTAGAATCATTAAATGCTTTTTGTTGTGCATTATTTGCATTGCTTATTCGTGATAACTCTGCTCTGTGTTCTCCTCCCTGATTTATTGTAAATAAATTCCCCTCTTGTTGAATGTACCAGCTCATTCTGTCATTTCTGCCATTGGTTTGCCACGGTACGTATTGGGGATTAGGAAGGCCGTTGTTGCCGTAGTTGTACATTTGGACCGACGGGCCTCGGTAACCATCCGCTCGGGTTACACACTGTTCGAGCACGGTAACGGCTCGTTCCGCTCGAGGCCCACCGAGGGTGTGAATTCCCCGGTAAGCTTTGCCGCGTGGGTACTTTGGTATATTGAAGTTGGCAATTAACCCTACTCCACGCGGTCGAATTATTGGCGATTCATGGTCCTGTAAGGGACCCGTACCTTCGGACTTATCTGAGGGTCACGACCCAAATTCCGGTGTGTTCGGTGGAGCCGACTCTACTGCCCCCCCCTAGCGGTCGTTCTCGCCACCGAGACCCAGCCCCACAACAATATAAGGTCACATGAGAAAGAGAATGCAAGAGAAAATAGATGAATAAATCGGATAGAGAACATCACATGCTTCAAAATCAAGTTACGGTCTGCACAATGATTCTCAAAGGGCACATGACCTTTGACCGTTGCACACAAAATTTAATCCGTTCATGTGCATCTTTGTATTTCAGCCTGCAGTTGTACCAAGTGTGGTTGAAATCCCCTCTGGTTCAAAAGTTATTGCAGTAACAATTTTTTTTTTAAAGTCACATGGCCTTAAAGCTTTGACCTTTCAAACCCAAAATCTAATCAGTTCATCTTTGTATCATAGTACATACTTGTCCCAAGTTTGGTAAAATCCCTTTAGCGGTTCACAAGCAAATAAAATCTATGCACACATGAATGGACAAACACAGCCGGGCAGACAAGACAACACAGCCGAGAGAATAGATTCACATTCTGCACCAATGCAAAGAGAATGTCTATCTACAAACCTTTTAGTTAGGATATCCTTCAGCGTGCGCCGAACATTATGACGGATCTGTTCGACCGTGGGGTGGGCCTTTGGTGGAGATGATGGAGCCTGGGTACCACCTGGCAATGGAACTTCTTTCTTAAGTTCAGATTTCTCCTTTGAACCTGAAATAGAAATTGGTTTGGACAAGTTAAATACTTCATCGGATCTCCAAGTATCAATGCTCTCCTTTTTGCAATATGAAAGCAAAATACGAGACTGGAGGAGGAAAAGAAAGATGAACAAACTTGGATATTCCACGCAATACCATTCAGATGGAGCCTTGCTTCAACAAGAGAAGATTAACCCAGCATGAGAAGGCAACAACTGCGCACAAATCTGAACCGTCAAATGCCTTAAAACCAATACAGTATTAGCTTCGTGCACTTTCAATCACATGAAACGAAAATAAAAAAAAAGAAAAGAAAAATTACCCCCGTGTGGGGGTGACGGTCATCTCTATAATACCACAAGTTTTCAATGTTCAGTTATGACCGAAGACTACTGCGCAGTTCTACTGCACAGCTCGAACTGCGCAGTTTGGTTAAAGATGACTTGGCATTTTGGGGCACGCGCACGGAATTATATTTTGAAAATAAATGCCGACGCTTACATTTCGGGTTTTGAAACTTTTGCACCTTCGGCGGAAAATGTATAAATATAAAAAGGTTAAAAATGTGTTTTATATTTATATTTCATTTCTCCTTCCTTCCTTCTTTGCAAATCGCATCAGCGTTTTTGGCCATCTTCCAGATCATGTGACGATCAAACGGGAAGGAAATTCAAAAATCTGTCCGGTTAGATACAAGATAATCTTTTTTACTATCATAATCTATAAACAGTTGCCGAATATCTTGTAGAATGGCAGACTAGATAGGTTTTGAAAATGGCGATTTTTATAACTTGCGTGACTTCGTGACCTTGACCCTGACCTTGAACCCGGACAAAAGTTATATCGTTGTGCAACACTCATCGACCTCTGCCCACATACTAAGTTTCATCAAGATCGGAAAGAAAAATTGTTGACGGACGGACGTACGTACGGACGGACATTTGGTCCGGCTTTATTAGGTCATCTCGGTAGAGATGACCTAAAAGTATAAATGAGAAGGGCACTTGGTAGAGCGCTTACTTCTGCCAGGTAATGCCTGTTCCACGAGAACATATCCGGCCCAATACATTTTGGAAATACACTCCATGGCCAAAAGTAGATGGACATCTGCTCGTCCAACATCTAATTCCAAAATCATGGGCATCAAAATGGAGTTGGTCCCCCCCCCCCCTTTTCTGCTAAAACAGCCTCCACTCTTCTGGGAAGGCTTTCCACTGGATGTTGGAACATTGCTGTGGGGATTTGCTTCCATTCAGCCACAAGAGCACGAGTGAGGTCGGGCAATGATGTTGGGCGATGAGGTGTGGCTTGCAGTCGGCTTTCCAATTCATCCCAAAGGTGTTCGATGGGGTTGATGTCAGGGCTCTGTGCAGACCAGCCAAGTTCTTCAACACTGATCTCACCAAAACATTTCTGTAAGGCCATCGCTTTGTGCATGGGGGCATTGTCATGCTAAAACAGGAATGGGCCTTCTCCAAACTGTTGCCCCAAAGTTGGAAGCACAGAATCCTCTTGAACAGTGTTTCTCGAGGTGTGGCGCGACAATATTTTGGTGGGGCATGAGGATTCAAATCTCTTTTCAAGATCAAAGGAACCATGATGTGGCTGTCTGAGGAGAGCGAAAAGAAATACCCAAACTCGACTTCTTTGGCAAGGGAAGTATTGATAAATTTTCCATCATCTTATTTAGTCGAATGTGGATTTAGTGTTGTTACCGATTTGCTGCAAGCTCAGAGAAATCGACTGGAAATCACGAACAGTGATGATTTCAGGCTGAAACTGACAAAATTGGTTCCTCGAATCAAACAAATCTGGAGCCAGCATCAAGTGCAAGGCTCCCATTGAAGTGAGTAGCAATTGAATAAAATTTGCAATAGAGTTTTAATAAAGCCTTTTGAATACATATGTAGTATATACTGCAGTGTCTCCAATCATGGTGGGGCATACGATTGTTTTGAATATCAAAGTGGGGCGTGGGACAAAAAAGGTTGAGAAACACTGCTCTCGAATGTCATTGTGTGCTGCAGCATGAAGATTTCCCTTCACTGGAACTAAGAGGCCGAGCCCAAACCATGAAAAACAGCACGAGACCGTAATTCCTCCTCCACCAAACTTTACAGTTGACACTATGTGTGAGGACTCTTTCTTCGGCCGAGTGTGAAGAGTCAAAGAAGATTTTCGAATACACGGTTTATTCAAAAAGAGCACTCGCATGAGGAGGTGATGTGGCAGCTCAACCAACACAGAGGAGAGCTGCCCAACCACACTGAAAATCCACATTACAAAACGCTCTTATTTATAATCTAGTTGGTGTGATAAGACCACCAGTGTGGACTCAAAAATGTGCCAATGGGCTCTTTTTCCCTTTCCCAGAGAAAGTTGAAATGGAAAAACTGCTTCTCTTAGTGCTCTGCAACTTCTCCGAGGGAGTCCCTCTCCCTCTCCCCCCCCCCCCCCCGCTCCCCACACGTGAGGCTTTGAATTATCGCTGGCATATGTTGAGAGAAAAAGCAAAGCCCTTTTCCCAGAGGTAAAATGTGTAGGTTGGCCAAAAACAAAAATGTAATCTCCTCCCAAAGGCATGCGTGGGGCTAGCTTGTGGGGACAACACAAATGATAAAGTAACTATAAAGGCTTTAAAATACATTTCAAAGTATACATGAAAATTGGTTCGAATCCCAACATCTAACTGCTCAGTGAGTATTGACTATGGATTAAATGTGACCATTAATAACACTCTTCACACTATGCATTCGGCCCAGTAGCGTTCTCCTGGCATCCGCCAAACCCAGATTAGTCTATCGGACTGCTAGATGGTGAAGCGTGATTCATCACTCCAGAGAACATGTTTCCCCTGCTCCAGAGTCCAATGGCGGTGAGCTTTATGTCACTCCAGCTGATGATTGGTATTGCGCATGGTGATCTTTGGCTTGTGTGTGGCTGCTCGGCCATGGAAACCCATTTCACGAAGCTCTCGACGAGGAGTGTTTGTGCTGACGTTGCTTTCAGAGTCAGCTTGGAACTTGGTCGTGAGTGCTGCAACCGACAACAGACCATTTTTCCATGCTACGCGCTTCAGCACTTGGCCATCCCATTCTGTGACCTTGTGTGGCCTACGACTTTGTGGCTGAGCTGTTGTTGCTCCAAGACGTTTCCACTTCACAATAAAAGCACTTACAGTTGACCAGAGTAGTTCTAGCAGGGCAGAAATTTGACGAACTGACTTGTTGAAAGGTATCATCCGATGACAGTGCCACGTTGAAAGTCACTGAGCTCTTCAGTCCCACCCATTCCACTGCCAATGTTTGTCTATTGAGATTGCATGGCTGTGTGCTTGATTTTATACACCTGTCAGCAATGGGTGTGGCTGAAATAGCCAAATCCACAACATAGAAGGGGTGTCCATATACTTTTGGCCATGGAGTGTATCATGTTATACATCGTTTTTGGCCCTATCTCTCAATGGTGAAGAATCACTTGAATAATTAAATAATTATCGTATCCAGATCGGATCCTCACCAAAAATGAATAAATTCTTCCTTGTCACACAACCCAATGTGTCCACCAAGTTTCGTCCGAATCTGTCCACAACTTTTTGAGATATCGTGCTATATATCAGTTTTGACCCATCTCTCAATGGTGAAGAATCATTTAAAAAATTATCCGATCTGGATCCGGATTCGGATCTCCACCAGATTATAATCAGTTCGTCCTTGTGACAACCAACCTGCCTACCAAATTTCATCTGGATATGTCCAAAACCTTTTGAGATATCCTTCACACAGACACAGGCAGACAGACAGACAAAGAGACAGACAAACAGAGAGGAGTGAAAACATAACCTCCTTCACCTTTGGTGGTGGAGGCAACAAGTGAAATAATCCTACAATATGAATGCAATAATAATTTGCAAAAACACAAACAATTACCCAAAGATCGACTTCCAATACAGTAACTCCAAAATTACATTTCAACATTGCCAAAGGTCATATCAATGTCAAAAGAAAGATGATATGAAAAGCAAAACTGTACTCACAATAAAATAATTAACACCCTCCCACCTCCTCACCCTCCTTCCAAAAATGCAACGAAGAAAACAAGTAAGTACCGCAATACTGGTTTAGATTAGCACTTTAAAATAAAGAATCATGATAAAACAACATTTGCTTCAAATTAGAAAGCCCGTTTAACAAAAGGCCCAATCTAAAAATCAAAATTGGACATTATGGTTCCCAAAAGGATCCCCCACCCCTCAACCCCACACCACACAACCACCCCTAAATTTCCACCACTGTATTCATTTATTTTTTAAGCAGCTCATTTGCTTGGCCTCTCTAATAGCACCTGTGAATGGCTGTCTTTCATCTCCGCTGCACGAATGCACAGGCGACGCAACAGAGGTCGCCTTCCAGACATGAGTAATCGATACTGCAAGTGCGATAGCTCTAACTAGAGCAACACCATCGTCGCCACAAGTAATACGATATAAATCAAGATACGGGTTTTGTAAAAAACGATGTTGCTTTCAGTTTGCAAACCTCAGTTCAGCTATGTGAAACATGTTATAAAAGCTGACCAATTTACAGTCAAGCTTTTGCAGTTTAAGAGTTTATGATGCCTCTGGATGAAAACTGAAAGATGTGATTTCAACTATATGCCATTGCCTTCAGAAAATTATTCTTGTGGTCCACTCCTTGACAAAGGATGAAATATGGTTTAAAGTGCAGCTAATATATGACTTATCATTATTCGAACTTATCCCAATTTCAGAAGTTGCACGTCAGCCCACACTTCACACCCAAAATTTGAAGCATAATTTTGGGTGACATGAAAATTTTGGTTGCCCATTCCTGACTGATGTCAACACAAACATTCACAATCGCACCATCTTTAAGGTGGTGCATCGACTGCATCTATTTACTGTCCACACTAACACAAACATTCACAATCGCACCATCTTTAAGGTGGTGCATCGACTGCATCTATTTACTGTCCACACTACATTAAAGACGACTTCTTGAAAGTCGTCTTCAACTCGTCCAACCCATCATCTCCTCCACCCATATCCTCAGGCTCAATGTCGACATCATCATCATCATCATTAGAGAGAGTTCATAGATCTTTATTCCCACATGTATGACATGAGCACAGTTCTGTGCACGGAATGCCAAAAGATACACAGCATTTGTCATCTGCCTCCCCGACTCTGCACCAAGACATCTTGCATGCACAGGATGAATGTTCAAGGATGTATTTTTTTGAGCTCATTGCATCTGCACCCAGTCAATTCCCACAGCATAAACTGCACCATTTATCAGTTTCTGTCCCTGTCCAACAGGAGGTGGAATACTGTATCTGGATGCTGTTCTAAGCTACGCTTGTAAATGGCGGCTTGGAAATTGGCTCGCTGAATATGCTTATGCAAGGCATCGCAATTTGGCGACAAAACAGTCTCTGCCATGGTCACCAAGGAGAATGTTGCATATCTGTCATCATTCACGTTTGAGCATTCCTGCTGATCATGGAGTTTGCAGACAAAGACTTCCAGATCTGACAGCTTGACTTCAGTTACTGTCAACGATTCCCCTGGACATTGAAATGCCAAACACAATGTTGCGTTGTCCATAATCAGCTTGATAGCCTATGTCTTGCCTTGATCATAAAATGAACTAATATAATCACATCCAGTGAAGCAGTGGATGCCGACGAGCGACTTGGTTATGTCATCTCCAATATGTTGTGCAATAGCTTGGAGATGAATAGGCTGCAAAATTCTCATCTTTCCCAGTATGGAAGTAGAACTGGGAGCCGCCAAGACTTGAAGTTAATGCGAAGTTAATGAAGGCAAACACGTCTGCGTCAGGACTCATGATAATGTTACTGTTGCCACCAGATTTGGAAATATAGCTGGCATGCAAGAACATCCTTGTGTCCACATCTTCTTGCGAACAGTGCAGCTTTTCAATGTCTTTTACAAGAACCATTCCATGTTGCCGAATGATTGCATGGCAGAGCTCCCGATGAGCCATGGTTACTGTCACACCTTTCAGTCATCTAACATTGCACTTCCTATACATCTTGAACAGGAATTTAACCAACTGCTCTTTGTTGTAACTGTGTGACAGGAACTTTTTCCACTGTTTTGGGATTAGTTGGTCTGGCTTTTCTACCTTCATTTTCTTGGAGCCGCTTGCTGTTATTAATTTGCGCTCTGCACTTTTGATGCCGACAGATGGATATCTGTCAGTCACAAAGTGTCCTGGAGTTAAATCACGAGTGCAAGCAAAACTCAACAATTGGTGGAGATTCTTGTCAGCAAGTTGACCAATGTTCTGTGGCATGTACTTTGGGCTCATTTGTTGCAGCAAGGCCATCCCAGCCACAATCCAAACACTCCCGCTTGGTCCCGACGTTTGGCAATGCTTCAGGAACCGATTCAAGGTAAAGCAGCAACCTTGCCTTGTTGGTCTTCACAAGGCATTCATCGTGTTTAGAGATAGCCAGTGAGCCCAAACAATATGACAAGATCTTCACATCAATTTTGTGGGCTTTGCCTATGATGATAAGTCTGACAAGAAGTTTCCGGTCACTTTTCAAACCGACTTCTTTACCCTTCCCTTTTGTTGGCACCTTGTTCGCTGCACCAGTGAATGAATGATTTAAGCTTCATTTTCCCTGAGGTCGGTCTCAATTCCCTGCAGTTGGTGCTTACAAAAGGTGACAAATGGATAATCTCCCTTCTGTTGAGCAGTCTTCAGGTCAAGGCAAACTTTAGAGGATGCAATGATGCCAGAAGACATGGAAATTAGATCTTCAGTCTTTGACTTCTTCGCAGTTTGCCCATAAGCATAGTCACGATCACCTTGATTATCTCGAACTCCATGGCGAGTGTTTGTTGATGGCGATTATCTCGAACTCCATGGCGAGCCATGAGCACTCAACATACAGGTCCGAGAGAACAGTTATATCGGTAAGTACGTGTTTTTCGTTAGAATCCATCCCCTTGTCTAATGGGAATTAAATGTTCATGCGCTGCGAAGATATTTTGATAGTTAGGATTTTAACAACAACAACAACAACAACGACAACCCTCTGCTCCCAGCATTCTCGGCGTGCTCGCTGGTATGCGGGTGTGTGTGGAATTCGTTCGGGGATGGAATTCCATTCCCAAATGTGGTCATGGACCAGTTCGCTTGGCTGCGCGCCAAATAAGGGAATGCGTCGTGTCCCACCCAATGAGAGCGGGCCACGATGAGCGAACCGCGCCGAAAAGGGGACAAAGGAACGGAGGGCAAATAATCGGGTGGATATGCTCGAGCGACTAGAAATGAATCTGCGCCCCGTCTTCACCAGCGCGTGGTCTGGCTCTCTGCGCTCTTCTCGTCGCTGGCGTGCTCTGGTTCCCGGTTCATCTCGTCGCTGGCGTGCTCTGGTTCCCGGCTCATCTCGTTGCTGGCGTGGTCTGAGTCAGCTGCCCTTGGTCCGTTCTTGCCGACTGGTGCTCCGGGAAGGTGTGGACGTCGAGCCGCGCGATTGCGGCCAGGTCGACAGCCACTTTCTCGTCCCTCAGCTCGACTTCCCTCCGAGCTGAAGGGATAACAAAGACGATTTTGGGTCCGTTTCTTTTGGGTGTGCGTCTGTCTGTGGGTCAGTCTTTAAGTTGGAATTGTTTACGTGCTTGTGTGTAAATTTGCATTCTCTATTAGTCGTGATAACCCTGCCCTTACGTGCTCCCCTTATTTCCCCAATTGCTGTGAAAAAATACCCCATGTGTTAAATGTATCAGCTCGTTCGTGTCCGTTCCTTCATTGGCTTAGCATGGCGTGTGTTGGTGAATTAAAATGGCCGTTGACACTGCAAGTGTGCATTTGGACCGACGGGACTTTGGCAACCATCAGCTCGGGTTGCACACGGGTCGGGCGCGCTAATGGCTCGACTCGTTCGAGTGCCGTCGAGGGTGTGAATCCTCGGTAGATCGCCACGTGGTCCTCTAGGTATTTTGAAGATTGGCAAATAACTCTGTACCAGGTGGTGGAATTATTGACGATTCACGGTCCAGTAAGGGACCCGCACATCTCGGAGTTTTCCGAAAGGTACGATCTAGATTCCGGGTGTACAGTAGAGTCGACCCGACTGCTTCTGGCGGTCGTGCTCGCAGCCGATACATGGCCCGCAACAAATTGGTAGTCAGGAGTGCGATTCGACCCCTCGGCCTCCGTAGAGAAATTGACGGGTCAGATCAGGGGCGTAGAGAGGGAACCCCCCCCTGTTCCCCCAAATTGCGAGCGATATTAAATTTTGTCCCCAACATGCAACATGTCAAGCCAAGACGGGCTGAAACAGGTGGGTAGTAGTCGTAGTGTAGTAGAATCCATGGTCCAGGACACCCCCATGCAGGAAGTCTCCCCATGACCAAACGGTTCGGCCGCCTATAAAGGACGAATAAACATACATATATATACATATATATATATATATATATATATATATATATATATATATATATATATATATATATATATATCTACATATATACACACATCTATATATACATATACATATATATATATACATATATATATATATATATATATATATATATATATATATATATATATATATATACATACATACATACATATATACATATATATATATATATATACATATATATATACATATATATATATATATATATATATATACATATATATATACATATATATATACATATATATATATATATATATATATATACATATATATACATATATATACATATATATATATACATACATATATATATATACATACATATATATATATATATATATATATATATATATATATACATACATATATATATATATAGATATATATATATATATATGTATATATATATCTACATATACATATCTACATATATACATATATATATATATACATATATATACATATCTACATATACATATCTACATATATACATATATATATATATATATACATATATATATATATATATATATATATATATATATATATATATATATATATATATACATATATATATATATATATATATATATATATATATATATATATATATATATATATGTATATGTAGATAAAGAGTTGCGGGAAGAGGCAAAGGAGCTCGGGTCCGAGGCGAGAAGGACGGCGGTCGGCGACGAGGTCGCGGTGTGAGATCGCTCGTCGCGGGACCCAAGCCAACCAGCCATTCTCCTCCCCCAGGGTATCAACAATTCCCCCTTTCCCCCACGCTGAGATAGTGCAAAAGGGGGGCCCCGTTCCCTCCCCTCTCCAAACGTCGTGCCAACGAAACCCGTCAAGGAGCACGGAGTCGGGGCACAGCCACGCGGCCACATCTGCGGCTCGTCCGCCAACGCGTCACGAGGACGCGGGTAGGACCCCCCCGGTCTCGCGGTCCTGGCCGCTCCTTCAGGTCACGCGCGCATATTGGCCTACAGGCCCGTATGCCCCCCTTGTCTATGAGGTTGGCTTCTTTCCTTCGCTTTTGAAGTGAATGTGATTTTTCCTTTCCGAGTGTGAATGTGATGGAGTGGAGTGTGAGCGTTGTGACACGCAGGTGTGCGTGGTTTGAATGGCGATGGACACGGCGACAGAGAGACGGGGGCCGAGTAGCGGCCGTAGCTATTTTAGGGACCGCGCCGGGTTCACCTAGCGGCGAGCGCGAGGTCCGTGCTGTGGTACACACGAGGCCGCCACGTGCACGCTTGCGGGAGTGAAACCCGGTCCGGAAACGCCAGCGGTGGATTTGCCGATCCCGCGGACGGACAAAGTTTAGGCAGGATTTCGGATTTGGACCGGATGGGTTCTCCACGCGGGCGGGTGTGTTAAGCTCCAACGGACAGACACATGTGTTCGAGTGGGGAACCCCTCGAGACGTGAGGCTTGTGGTTTTTTTATGCGCCAGGTGACGTCATGGCTGCGTGTATGGTTGGAATCCGGCAGGAGGGTGAATCCCTGCCTGATGGTACCGTCCAAGAGGGACGAGGGACGCGAACAGCTGCCATGACGTCACGCCACAGGTGCGCGGCTGTGAATTGCTGCGCTGGTGCGCAGGTTGCGAGTTGCCGCGCTGGTGCTGCACATTTAAAAAAAAAATGCAAGCCTCGTTTTCGGGTGAACAGGATTCCCGGACAAGGGGTGGAAGACCCCCTGGCCAGGGCACAGGAGGACACTTGCTTGGGGGAAGGGTTAGCATAGCTCGACCGGCTTCATGGGGCAGGGGTAAGTCCTCATGGGGGCCCGTGGAATGGATTAGGTAGAGGGATTTAGATGAGATTAAGGAGGGGAAATGATTTTTGATGATTTGGAGACAGTGACAGACTTGTGGATGTGTAGAGGGGACGTAGCTACGTAGTGTTAAATGGAACGTGCTGTATTTAAAGGGACGACGTGAGAGCATGAGTTAGCTAGGGGATGTAGTTAGCAGGATGGCGGAGTTCAGCGGTGTGTGTGTTGAAGAGTTGGTGAGTTGTGTTGTGACATGATGAGTGAGTGAGGCCAGCGAGCCTGGGTGTATGGAGCGAATGGGGAATGCATGGTGCGATGAGTGATTGGGGGGAGGCGTGACTCCCGCCCAAAGGACCCCGGGGTCAGTGTAAAGCGAGTTAGCTGTGTTAGTTAAATTTACAAAATGGAAGTCGTTTCGCTGTTGGTGGGAGTGTCGGCTCGATACCCATTTGGAGGGGTGCAGGAGCCCTGCTGACGGGTTGGGAGCGTGGCTGCGAAAGGTGAGTATCGCTGAGTGGGTACCCCGGGCACCAGGCTAGTCGGCCGCGGTAGGCCAAGGGCCCATGGGGGGCCGGGATAGCGTAGTGGGCACGGGTGCGCCCGCATGGTGCAGGGCCCGGGGCGCCATTAGCCGCATGGTCAGTGTTGTGGGCACGGGTGACCCTCGGAAAGGGGCCCGGGAAGGCAGCCTGCCACGTGAGCGTTTCAGGGGAGTTGCCATGGGGGGCACTCCCCGGTGTTTAGGGAGCTGGTAGGCTCAGAGGCAGTGTAGTGCCCGGGGGTGCCATCGTCGGAGAATCGGCAGAGGGTAGTGCCTGCCAAGGGGAGCCACGCGTCCCACCCATGAAACCGTGTGAGGGCAAGGAAAGAAAATTGGGGGGGGAGGCCCGAAATTGTGAGGACACCAACACAGGCGACAGGAATCTGGGTTGTTGGAACCAATAGTTTAAGCGAGAGGCGCTTGTTGAAAGCCCCGGGGTAGTGGCCGCTGGACCACTTTGTGTTATAGATCGCTGAAGTCTGGGGAGGCCATCCTGAGGCGTCGTTGGGCCTCGACACAGGATGCTAGCTTTCCCTCATTCCCCTCCAAGAGGGAACGCAGGGGTTGGGAGGAGGCTAGGGGACGATAGGTTAGCCGAACAAGGACGATAAAGGGGGTTAGGGGACGAATTATAGTGGGGAGAAAAAAAAAATATACATATACATATATATATATATATACATATATATATATACATATATATACATATATATACATATATATACATATATATACATATATATACATACATATACATACATATACATATACATATACATATACATATACATATACATATACATATATATACATATATATACATATATATACATATATATACATATATATACATATATATACATATATATACATATATATACATATATATACATATATATACATATATATACATATATATACATATACATATACATATACATATACATATACATATACATATACATATACATATACATATATATATATATATATATATATATATATATATATATATATATATATATATATGTGTTACGTATCTGGAAACCATTTGCATTCAACATACAGATGTCCCAAAAGACAGTTATGTCGTTAAGTATGTGTGTAGTCAGATCCCTTTCCTTTTGTCTCGTGGGAGAATCAAAGGCGAGCGTTGCGATTTCTTTTTAGTTAGGTTATTAAATCTTTCCATCCAACCAACAACCAACAACCATTCCATAACCATTCCATTCCCCATCACAATTCACTACCCACCCGCTGTCTACAAGCACTCTGACTTGCCAAGGCAGGGTCTTGTAGCCGTTCCTTGCCGCTTCCACAAACTTTCCTTCCACAAACGTTGTAACTCTTGCACGACAGCCTGTGCAACATTGATACTGTTACTCAAGTATGAGCCCACGTGGAAGACTGGCTGGGGTTTCCCGGCAGGGGCCAAGGCCCCGCCCCGGAAAGGTGGGCCGTAGGACCTGTCCAATCAGAGGAGGACAGCGAGGTGTGTTCACCAAGGCCCCTCCCCGCTGAGAGAGGTCCATAAATTTCCAGGCACTCTCTGAGGCAGGGGGTCTTTTGGAGGTCTTGGAGAGTCTTTTTGAGGTATTGGAGAGTCTTTTAAAAGTTCTTTTGAAGAGTTTTTGGTGGGTGTCGAGGCGGCGAAGTGTCTCTGCTCGCCCTCAACGAGGAAGGGAAGAGCGACCCCGACCCCCCTCCATGGACCCTGGCCATTCACCACCCGAGCTCCACCACAAATCTCGAGTTCCACACATGCGACTGGGGACCAAACCAGCGACCATTGTCAGGTGCCGCATCGTGGAGCACACCCTTCCTCCGACGGTCAGGTACACCACCGAACTCTGGCCCCCAGATTGTCTCTCTCCACGGCTGTGAGGGTCCAATAAAGACTCTGGGTTTCGTGTGTGTGTGTGTGTGTGTGTGTGTGTGTGTGTGTGTGTGTGTGTGTGTGTGTGTGTGTGTGTGTGCGCGCGCGTGCCCGTCTGAGTCGAACTGAATAAGTGTTTTTGGATCATTGTAAATACTACTTGCATATTCGCGTTGTCTTGCCTTTGTCTTTTTACTGTAAATAAAACATTTGGAGAAATATTCCCAGTCCGTTTCTGTCCCTTCTTGAATTGGTCCAGCATGGTTCGGATCTGAGTGTAGGCATGGTTTTATCACCGATAATCCGTTCATTCCAGCCGGCACGGCTTTGGCAGTTTCCACTGGCTGCACCCGAACCGGAGTTGGTAGTCGGTCGTTGGAACTCTACCGCAGTCGGTAGAGTGACCCGGTTCGAGCAAGACGTGCCGAGGGCGTGGTTTCCCCGGTAGTCGAAATCGTGTAGTTAATTAGGTCGATTGGTAAAAGACAAATAGATCCTACGCTACGCGGTTGAGATATTGGCGACCATGGTCGGATAAACAAACCGCCGGCTCGCGGATTTATCCGAGCGACGGCCTACAATTCCGGGGAGCTTGGTTAGAGATGACGCAGGCTTTCCCCATCTAGTGGTAGTTCTCGACACCGCCCCCCCGGCCCACAACAATATATATGTATATGGCTGCTGAACCACATGATTGATGTCAATTTATTCCGCATACAATTTAGTACTAAATGACCCTCAAAATTTTTCATACTAATCGGATAAAGCATTTGTCATGTGCAATCAAGATGTCATTACGAAATCACCCATGACATCATCAAATAACAAAAAAAAAAAGTTTCCCGTGGGGAGTGTGCTCGACATCTGCCAAGTGTAATGTTTTTTATCCATGGAGTGGTTTTGGAGATACGGAGATCCAAAGTTTTTCCTTTTTTCCAACATGGCTGCCACACAACGTCACCTATCATGTTATAATTATCATTTAAAGGATCCACATGAGTAGTCGTACCTATAGTGAAAATTCCGTGTCAATCGGATAAGTGGTTGCAGAGAAAACTAGAAGAGCACTCGGTGGAGCGCATACTCCCGCCAATCAATGCATGATCCACAAGAACATATCTGGCCCAATACATTTTTGAAATATCTTGCTATATATTGTTTTGGCCCTATCTCTCAATGGTGAAGAATCACTTGAAAAATTAAATAATTCTCGTATCTGGATTCGGATCTTCACCAAAATCGAATGAATTCGTCCTTACCACACACCCAACCTGTCCACTAAGTTTCGTCCGAATCCGTCCACAACTTTTTGAGATATCGTGCTATATATCGTTTTTGGCCATATCTCTCACTGATGAAGAATCACATAAATAATTCTCGTAGTCGGATCCGGATCCGGATGGTCACCAAAATCTAATCAGTACGTCCTTGTCACACAACCAAACTGTCCACAAAATTTCGTCCGAATCCTTCAATAACTTTTTGAGATATCCTGCACACAGACAAAGAAAGAAACAGACAAACATGAAGGGGTGAAAACGTAACCTCCTTCACCTTTGGTGGTGGAGGTAACAAAGAAAATTAGCATGGATGTACAGGACAACCCAAAAACATAATGCCTCCAGCGATTTAATCAGCGGAGACATAAAAAAGGGGAAACCATCTTTATCGTTAAAACGTCTCTCAACTTGGGACAGCAAGAGATGGCTAAGGAGAAGTGGCCTTTAATTGTTATGATCTCTCTTAAAGTTTGGACTGCATGACCTTAACTCCACAACATACAACTATCTCATTCAGGAAGTTCTATGCTTTTTTTAGGCCCCGTTCTTTTGTCAAAGAAAAAAACTATCCATCCATCGGGACCATACTCTGTACAGTGCGTCTGTGCTGCAAAGCAGTCTCCTGGGCTATTGAGCACAACATTGGTCGGGTCGACACTCCGACACAGGATACTCGAATGGCTCAATCATCCCAGCAAGCTCATACTCATTTTGTCGACCTCGGAAGGATGACAGGCTGAGTCAACCCCACCTGGTATTAATTTAACAACTGAGTGGGATTTGAACTCAGGACCCGAGGATCTCAAACCCACCACCCTAACCATTAAGCCAACACCAGGCATAAAGAAAACAATAAAAGGTTTCTATCCTCTAATTTACTTATGATAGGCAAAAAAGTATGGTGCTTCATGGCTCAAATGCCAAGGTAAAATGAAAAAGAAAAAGCATTTACTTTCAGTATCTGACATCAAGGAGGAATCAAAGGCATAAAGCCGTAAAAGTACAAAGCAAATGCTAACGGTGCCAAGCCACATAAATGCAGCATCTGTATGTATGTATGTATACATGCGAGAAGATCAAAGCAGGGTGAATACCTAGGATTTGCAGAAACAAGTTATAAGCCGCTTGCAAAACACTTACATCATGGAAAAGGGTCCTTTGTAATGGTTATGACAATGCAGTGTGGTAAAGGCACCAGAATGATAAAATTTGATGGAATTTTTTTTTTCTTCCAAGGAAAATGGGAAAACATAAAAATCAAAATTCTCTAATCATGAATTATGACATTTGCATGCAAAATGCCAGCCCACATGCAAAACTCTGACCTGAACAAAATAACAGGCATTCTTCATTCACCTTCAATTTGTACATAAATCTTCAATCCCAAGATAATGAAGGGTTGAATGGTGAAGAATATCTTAAGAAATAAAACAAATTCTCATGTTCGACACATATGTTCACCAAAATACAATAATTTTGTCCTTGTCACACACCCAACCTGTCCACAACTTTTTAAGATATCCTGCTCATAGACAAACGGACAGAGAAACATACAGATAGAGGTGAAAACATAACCCCAACCCACCGTCGGTGGCGGAGGTAATTATAAGGAAAAAAAGAAAAAAGAAAAAAAAAAAGCAGCGTCGAGCTAGTTCACTTTGATGAATTCTTCACATAATTAAAAATAAACATGCTGCCAACCATCTGCCCTGATCCCCGTTGCCCCATCGAGACCATGAAATGCAAAGCTGTCCATGTCATTGGAATCTCGCATGAGGAAGCCAAGCCGTTGGGGTGTGTTAAATGATCGTAGTCAGCAGGTTGGGCTTGCAATTTTCTGAGTCGTCAAGGAGGTTTTGTAAAAAAAAGAATGCTACACCAAAATGGGTCAACACATACGAGTGTGGTTGGATCAGGTTGGTGGGGGGGAAGGGGAGCTGCTCTCCAAGGCAAGTTGACATCAAGTTCAACGGTGCATTTCCATCATTCTGCTGCATTGACAATTTTTACAAATTAAATTTAGAGTCTTTAGCACTTCAGAAACATCATAATTATTCCTCAAAAAAAAAAAAAAAAAAAAAATAAAATCACCCTGGAAAATAAATCTGCTTATAATGTTTCAGCTTCAAAAATCACTTACATAAGGAATTTGGGTTGAGACACGGCACTCTACCAAGTTATATTCAGGAAAATAAAAATTAAATAAATAAAATCACCAAGAACTGAAGCCATTTCAATTAAAATAGGAACAAAACGTAAATAGGGTGAAGAGCAAATGCACTGAGAAATCCATAACATGATAAAAGGAAGATGAATCATCCACAAAGATAAAACAACCTGATAAATAATCATTTTAAAAGCAGAAGCAAACATGATGGCAATTCAATTGTAAATAAAACTTGCTGCACATGTGGACGCTCTCTTGCCAACATCTGTCACCTGCCAGGTCATGAAGGCATGCGGGTGCCAACCCATACAATTAGCAATTAGCCGTGGGACAAGCGGTTTAAGTATCCACACGAACGCCCAAGGGTAAGCAGGGAGGGGCAATGGGCGGAACAAAGGGGAGAGGAACTCATTAGCAACGCGTTACAATGCTCGTCCTTCCATCTGGATAATGCCCTCAACTACCAACAGCACTAGGCAGGTCATTAAAGCACCTGTAAGGAAAAAACGAGTGGTGACAAACCGCACTCATCTCCGGTATAAATACACGATAGACACAAGAATCACATTCACATGACAATACACCAGAAAATAAACTTTCTTATTTAGCATTAATGCACAAATGCGAACATTCACAAGAAATCGGATTTTCCATTGATATTTGAAATCACCCTTTTTACCGAATCACTTCTGGTCTTGCTGCTACTTTACTGCCCTGTGACCGCTCCACCAAGCCTCTGCCATTATAGATGGCCATGCATTCAGCCAGGTTTCCTTTCCTGGTTACCCTCAAGTTTACTGAATGCTTATCCCCATCCTTTCATCACCTGTGGAATAGTCCTCCTCAATCCTGTCTTCAACTCTACCCCGTATGATGTAAAGTCTGATGCCCACAGTCACCTTATCGCCGCTCCCATTTCAACTTCAGAGCTTAACTGCACATGGTGAGATTCTGTTCTCACTCTTTATCGACTTATCCTTGTGCCAAGGTGCACCCATTTATCATTTCACTGTTTTTACATTTGCCCCATTTTGTTGAGCTGCATCGAGTCGACTCAACAGCTGCATCAAAGTTCATTCAGTCCAGGAAAATCTCACATTCCAACTGCCTGTCGTGAGGATTATCTAAACTCCAACCCCAACTCCCTTTTCCAAAGCAAGTTCAGTCTCTTTAACATCCAGCCACAAACTTTTCTGGGCAGACAATCTATCAGGGCTGTCCTCCAAAGGCAGGTTCGAGCTGCGCATCCTCAGTTGTGTCAAGCCAGGACTTGGCAAATCTGAACTTCAACGGTCTACAAGGTATTTTTCATTCATTGCAATCATACTCTCTGCAATGGGGTATTACAACCCATATTCACTTCTCTCTGAGATCCTGTGGTATCTTAAGCTAAAAACAAAAACAAAAACAAAAAACAAAACAAAAAACCCAAACAACTGATATTAGTGATATCTCTCACAAAGAAGCAGAAGTATCAGGTCTGGTGATCTCTTGGAGCACGAGAGGGGTTGGAAACGTCTCCGGTTTTTACCACCTCCATTCCGGTTTTGTTCACTCCACTTTCATCCCTCTGGCCAAACTGTTGCTGGTCTTCCCCGTCTTTCACACTCATTCCTTATTAAACTCCTAGAATCCTGGTTAAATGTTCTCCTCCACTCCTTTATTCTTCTCTTCTTCCACTTGGAGAACACAACTCCCAGAGCAGGTAAATCACGTTTGGCTCAAAGGCCTCAAGTTAGCAGTCCAGCACCAACAAATGTAATTCTCCATCCTGACCTGGAATATTCTTTTCCCTCCATTAAACCAGCCCCCCCTCCCAAATTCATTTTAATTACAGGTCATTGTTTCTTTCCTCCTTCAAATTCCCTTTTCCATTTGTCCATTCCCTTGCTTAGTTTGTTTGCCTGCTGTGACTGCTTCATTGTCAGCATGTTACCTTTACACCCTCAACACTTCATTCTTCCATGAGCCAAGTGTATACAAAATAAATAGCACTGCATACAATTCAAAGGAAAAAAAAAAGCCCACAATGCACCAGTGCATAACGCCTATTTCAGCATCTGGAATTTAAAACGGCTATCATCTGAGAAGCGCATTAAATGATCCTAACAGCCAGCAATGTAAAAAGTGCATTTCATCATCTCGAAAGGAATGCTGTAATGATATGGTCTAAATCTACAACAGTCATCTCACACAACAAAGAACATTTGCAAATAAAAGTGGACAGGTCAAAAAAATTAACAAAAAAACATCAAGGTGAAGCTAAAACAAATAATCTAAGCCAGAAAAAAAATTGTTTATAAAACTTCTATACAGTAAGTACTGTACTATAAAAGTGATTTTTAAATGTTTGTTTGTTTCCACATGATGCAAAAAAAAAAATGCTGAACAAATTTTACAAGTTGCTTAAAGGTGAGGGAATGGTGAGTTGCTTAAAGGTGAGGGAAAGGTGAGGTGAGGGAATGGGAATAAAGGTGAGGGAAAAAAATGCTGAACAAATTTTACAAGTTGCTTAATATAAAGGTGAGGGAAGTTGCCAAGTATGGTTTCTGTCAGGGTTGCATATCTGAGGGAGGAGGTTCAGGATGGCGACGAGACCCCAATTCTCTCAACGTAAATGTGTATTGTATAGCAGCACCACCTGGTGGTAGCCAGTTTTACAAATAATTTTCTTTTTACATAAATATGGTTTAAACAACTCGAGATGCATTACGGTGACGTTGAAATCTGAGTGAGAATAATCTGAGATTTCCAAAATGCTTACTTTCATTCATTTTAGGAGGTTCAAACCAAAGCAGCAAACACTGAGCTTCATTGCAAAGCAGAAGTGATTTTTGCTAACGCTATATACAAGCAGCAATGATGGTTGATGAAAGTGACGTGCGCTGACTTCCAAGCAGATGGAACATGACCTCGGGCAAATGATATGGTGAATAGAGCAGAATGTTTGTGAAGTACAACATGTTGTCCTTTGATTAAATTGGTCAGCGAAGCGACAGACAAAAATACCTAGTATGGAGATATAAAATGGGAGCTGTTTTATTGTAACGACGAAAAAAAAAAAGGTTGCATGTGATGTAAAAATCAACATTTCAAGGATGAATAAACGGGTGAAACGTTTAAACACGACAGAAAAAAAACTTTAAAAAATTAAACATTTTCAAAATGTCAGGTGTGCACAAAAAGAAAAAAGAAAAAAGTTAACTGCAAAATAGCACATTACAGTGATATCAAGAGTCAGAGGTTTGTGGGTTAAAGGATACAAGTTAAACAGACCAAATCTCTAAAAGACCCCTTTTAAAAAAGATGTACAACCTCTTCAAAATAACACTATGTAACATCAATATGCCTAACTGAGTTGCTGCAACAGTTTTACAAAGCATGCCAAATGTTTCCAACCTAAATTTCAAACAGAAGCATGCATTTATGCAAAAAGGCCACAAAATCACCAACGGAATGCAGTGATAGCAGAACAAAGACTGGTTGGTGGTGGTGGTTGCAGTTGGTTGGCCTTCGTATCTGAAGAAGGGTGCTCAAATGAAACGTGAACTGCATGGTCAAGTTGTTTATGGTGCAAGAGTTACTGCCAAAACAACCACACTGACATAACTAGATATCTGAGATCGCTTTGTAAGACTCCATCGGCGCTTGTGATACAATGATGTCCATATTCTTTTTGGACTGCCATATAGACTTGAGCTTCAACATTTACGGATAGAGTGTAAATTAAGAAAATGTGTCCCCATATGCAATGTATACATAAAACTCAACATCATGAAAATCAAAGGAAAATTTTTCAAGTTATGATCAAAAACTTGTTTTTGCTTCATTGAGATGCACAACCTCAGTGCAGGTCCACGATTACGACGCAAGAACATCTTGGAAAGCCAAGCAGTCTGAGATTCCGCATTGACAAAAATAGAATGATCTCAAAAAAAATAATTAAAAAAAAAACATTTTTTATTCAGACCAACATTTCACCTTGTCCTTTCACCCGAAGAGGTAGGATATAAAGTAAGCGTAAATGTGCCTTACTCCAAGTTATCTCGAGGGCAATTTTGTTCTGAATGGACAAATCTTAGTCGAGTTCTGGTGAAAAATGTTACTTTGTCTAAAAGTCATGGCCTCAAAATAAGGTCAAGTGAAAAAACAAACAAAAAAAAAAACGTCAACACCGTATTATTTATTCACATTATTGATGTAAAATTTCATTCTAAAAAATGAAAAAAAAAATTGTGTATGTGGTTTCAGAGAAGAAAGCAAATGCAAATTTGGAGGGAAACCCCCACATAGAATCCCTTAGACCCCAATTTATTTTAATGTCGTGAACAAATTTTAGTACATAACGGGTGTGGGTGATGGAGGTTCTGGTCACGTTTCATCGGAACTGTGTGTCGTTTGAGAAGAAAGCAAATACTGCACCTATTATGTAACCCCCCCCCCCACCCCCGGGAAACCACCAAAGACCGAGAAAATATTTTTAAAGCAGAAACATACTTTACATGACCACAAATCCTGTTGACATAAAGAAACCTAACATGCAATTATCCAGTTCATACATGTGGGATATGCACACTACAGAAGTTACTAAAATTCACCTATTTCTCTCTTATCGCAGATTTTACTCCTGTGGAACACAAGAATCATGGACACTCGCAAGAAAAAAAAAAAACTGAAATTAACCATCCTGACCATGTTGACAAACCACAAAACAAGAGAACTGTTATTGTCAAACGATATTGAGCCAAATGCAAGAACAGTGAAAAGTATGAGTCAATGAAAAGACGTGACCGAGAACGAAAGCAAGCAGCCAGAGCAAAGGCGAGGAAGGACCCGCTGCAGCTGGACAATATCAGAGAAAAGAAAAGAAGAGAGATGAGAGCATACAGACAAAAGAAGAAAGAAAGAACAGACAGTGACTCGGGAACAGCTGGATTCGCCATTTAGAGTCGGGACGATCCATTGCTGCGAAAGAACGCAGGAAAAAGCAACTGGAGCGAGAAAGAAAGAGGGAAGAAAGACAGAATCGAAAAGAGAAGGAAGGCCTAATCAGTCTGAAGAAGAAGTTGGTGGTGTGCAATACACAGAATTGGAGACTGAGGGTACAACTGAAAAATAAATAATTCAATTTACATGTGATTTGTTCATGTTGTTTGTTGGTGTTAATGACTGTAGTGTCCGTATACCAATAAATTCAGATTTTGACAGGCACACTTTGGAACGCTGTAATTTTGGCATCAAGTATCCTTATCAAACATTTCAAAGAGTGCCATAAAGGAAATCATGTGTACTGTTGATAAAAAGCAACAAACTCAACCATAACTCAAACTAATAATTTCACAAAATTGGACCATCGATGCAGACCCTGATTTTGGAAGACCCACAAGCAGTGTAACCTGCAGTCAAGAAACCTCCAAGATGACCAGGCCACATGCTACCAGCAGTCGAGACAGGAATTCGGAATTTGTTCAGGGTGCCAGCCAGAGCTCACATGCTTTTTATAAAGGACACTGTGGGATCTTTAATGTCCACAAACTAATGCTAGCAGAAGGGATGACCAGTTTAATGTCCTCCAAAGGACGACAGATCAATGTCTCTCCCTGCCTGTGAAACACCAGGATCATATTTTGAAGCTGGGTTGGAGGCAATCCTGCAGCCCAGAACGAAAACTTCAGGCACAACAGAACACGGCAAATCAAAAAAAATC
Source organism: Eptatretus burgeri (assembly GCF_056783735.1). Lineage (NCBI taxonomy): Eukaryota > Metazoa > Chordata > Myxini > Myxiniformes > Myxinidae > Eptatretus > Eptatretus burgeri. Next base: position 63,060,013 of record NC_140971.1, read on the forward strand.
AATGCGAAATGCATCACTTTTGCAACATAAAAACAAATCTAAAAAGCTGAACAAAGCCATGAGAAGAGGGCAAAGAAACTTCAATGTAACATGAAAGTGTGAGATTAAAAAAAGAAAAAAAATCTCAGAGAAATGCAAGGGGTGATAAAGTGTTGGTGGGGAACATTTCAAGGATTGTTGGCAATCTTCACTTTGAGGAAAGCCAAAATGAAATGGAATATGCAACGAATTGCTGTAGCATTCACTTTGACAGACAGAGGCTCAGGTTTCAGTCAAAACAGTCAAACTACAAACACCTCATATCATTTTCATGATGGAATTGTGCACAGTTATATAGTTTACAAGCCGGTAAGGAAACATGGGTCAGCACTACATAATTGCATACTAGTCATACAGATTTTGACGGATCGGGCTGAAAATTTTTGATAAAGAGGTTGATTAGAATGCGCATAAAAGCCTGGAAGCCGATTTTTGAATTTTCGAAAAAATTAATTTTTTAGGATTTTTCAAAAAATTCAAAGTCCCGTTGCTTGGCAACGGTGGCTTCCACAGAAACAGTGCTCAAAAGCATACAACTAGATCCTGGTATGAACCTACCTGCCAAGTTTCATCAAAATCGGTTGACTCCTCTGGCCTCCAGAGCTGTCCGTTACATACAAACAAACATACAGACGGACAGAAAAACTGAGAATAAGGGGAGTCTCGCAGGGACCACCCAATATATATATATATATATATATATATATATATATATATATATATATATATATATATATATATATATATATATATATATATATATATATATATATATATATATATATATATATATATCGTGCGTGTGTGCGGGCTTATCTAAAATTGGCACCAATCTTTTCAAATATTCCAACATTTCTTAAAAAATAAAAACAGTTCATAAAAGTTGAATACATCACATCATTAAAAAATGGCCCCATGATGACAAATCTACATTGCACAAACCTGGCTGATTGGACGAGACACCAGGAACAACGACAGTAGATTTCTCTGCTTTTCCAGTTGGAGGCACCTGTTTCTCGGGTTGTGCTGCAACTGGCTGTCCTTTTGTAACAGTTTTGGGTTTTGCGACGTCTTTCACACCGACTGCAAGATGTCCCGCTACTGTCGGCCCCGAGGAAGCTTTGCTACTTTCCAATGGCAATCCCTTGGTACCTTTCTCGGAGGTAGTCTTCAGTTTGGCTTTGTGAAGGTCTTTTTGTTCCTACAGAAGCACAATTGTTTTAAGGTGAGACGTTTGGGTGAATTCAAGTTTCATCAAAACAATGTTTTGTGGCTAAATCATAATCACAAAGAGCAAGTTAACAAACACACCAATAAAGAGCTCCGCTTAAGATTCGCTTTCACTGCAGCCAGTTTCAACTCTTTCATGCTCTTGGGGGTCAATTCAAACTTAACCTTCTTCTTCTTTTTCTTCACAACTTCCTTTTTCTTGCTCTTTTTTACATCGTCATCCTTCTTCAAGGTTTGGAGTGCAGCGGCAGCGTGTTTCAGGATACATTCACTGCTACAGTACACAGAACCAGGCTGAGCACCTTTGTCACAGCCGTCAACAACACATTTCTGGTTGGCTGCCGAAGCCGATGGCTGCTGCAGCACACAAAACAGAGATGCGCAGGTCAACATAACAATATTAGACAAATGCATTTTTCAAAAAAAATAAACAAACAAGTAAGGAAATAAACATAAACCTTCAGTTGCCTCAAGCACAGCAGAAAAAAAATTGCCTGGAGCAATCACACTGAAAAGATGAAACCAATTCCCTCACCTTTGTGTCATAAAAATTTTTTTAACAAAACTGCCAATTTTAAAAGCTGCTTTTTCTTCCTTTGTTGTGTAGTATACACACCTTCCATATTGAACAGCATGTTGTTTTGGTGGTGAAAAAAAAAGAAGAGACAAATGTTGCAATCGAAAAAATAAAATGATGAATGTTGATCATCAAAGCACGTGGGAAGCAGCTCATTCAAGATTGATTTCCAGTGGAATCGAGGTGAAACAACTTTTTAATTATATCTTTATATGCCTCACTCATTGACAAAATGCTTGAAAAGGATTATGCTTTCCAGCGGGCTGCAATTTCGTGCTGACAAATTCACTTTCCAAATCAGAAGCCATTTTATTTGGACTTTTTTGTAGTTTCTTCTGACCAAATAATCTTTGTTTTACAAAGTCACTGGACCAGGTCTCTGTGTTGCGGAGTTGACACTTTGGTGTAGGACTGTCAAATGGGGATTGAGGAAGTGCTTGTCACACTCCACGTTTCGATTTACCCGCCAATCACATCACCTGCCTTCTGGTTGAATGGTTTGCATTAGTGGG
>NC_140971.1:63077370-63184870 GCF_056783735.1 Eptatretus burgeri
CAAGATTTTATTAAACAATCTGGTTAACAACCCCACTGCCATCTCTCCGAAGCACTTCCATGCCTCCACTGGTATGTCATCTGGGCCAACCGCCTTCCACTTTTCATCCTCTTCATAGCAGTCCTCACTTCATCCTTACTGATCCACCCCACTTCCTGATTCACTATCTCCACCTCTTCCAACCTTCTCTCTCTCATGTTCTTCATTCATCAGCTCCTCAAAGTACTCCATCCACCTTCTCAACACACTCTCCTCGCTCGTCGGTACATTCCCATTTACGTCCTTTAGCACCCTAACCTGCAGCACATCCTTCCCAGCTCGGTCGCTCTGTCTTGCCAATCGGTAGAAATCCTTTTCCCCTTCTTTTGTATCCAACTTCTCATACAGCTCGTCATATGCCTTTTTCTTAGCCGTTGCCACCTCTCTCTTTGCCTTTGGCCGCCACTCCTTGTACTCCTGCCGACTTTCTTCATCTCTCTGACTATCCCACTTCTTTTTCGCCAACCCCTTCTTCCTTATTCTTTCCTGTACTTCCTCGTTCCACCACAAAGTCTGCTTATCTTCCTTCCTCTGTCCAGATGTCACACCAAGTACCTTCCGAGCTATCTCGCTCACCACTTCTGCTGTAGTTGCCCAATCATCCCACCCATCTTTACCACCATCCAACACCTGTCTCGCCTCCTCCCTAAATTCCACGCAACAGTCTTCCTCCTCTGCTTCCACAATCTGGTCCTTGGTTCAGCCCTCACTCTCTTCCACAACCTCACCTCCACAATCATCCGACAGACCACCAATCGATGCTGTCGAGCTACAATCTCCCCTGCCACCACCTTACAGTCTCTAATCGCTTTCAGGTTGCATCTCCTGCTTAAGATGTAATCCACCTGTGTGCACTTTCCTCCACTCTTGTACGTCACCCTGTGTTCCTCCTTCTTCTTGAAATACGTATTTACCACTGCCATTTCCATTCTTTTTGCAAACTCTACCACCATTTGCCCTTCCACATTTCTCTTGTTGAGACCGTACCTACCCATCACCTCCTCATCCTCTTTATTCCCTTCCCCAACATTCGCATTGAAATCTGCTCCAATCACCACTCTTTCAACCTTGGATACACTCTCCACCACTTTATCTAACTCATTCCAGAAATCTTCTTTATATTCCATCTCACACCCCATATGCGGTGCGCATATGCACTGATGACATTCATCATCACCCCTTCAATTTCCAACTTCACACTCATCACTCAGTCAGACACTCTCCTCACCTCGAATACCCTCTTGACATAATCTTCCTTCAGGATTACCCCGACACCATTTATCCTCCAATCCACACCATGGCAGAACGGTTTGAAACCACCTCCAATGCTCCGAGCCTTACTTCCCAACCACTTGGTCTCTTGTACACACAGTATGTCCACCTTTCTTCTCTCCATATCAGCCAACTCTAGCCCTTTGCCAGTCATCGTCCCACCATTCAGAGTTCCAACTCTTACCTCCACACTTCTACCCTTCCCCCTCTCCTACGACCTCTGGACTCGCCTTCCCAGTCTCCTTCTCCTCCTTCGCCCAGCAGTAGCACAATTTCCACTGGTACCCTGCTGACCGCCGGTACCGGTGGCGGTCGTTGGTAACCGGGCCTCGACCGATCCGGTATAGACAAATTCGTTTTGTTGTCCGCATAATGATTTGGCATAGGTTTTTACGCCAGATGCCCTTCCTGACGCAACCCTGGTCTCCTCATACGACACACAGGGATATGGTACACCAATTCTAACTGGGGCATAAGCCATATATGGTGTCCCAAAAATATATACAACTTTTAAAATGCTTTGTTTGATCCTAAAAACGCAGTAATTTTGTCACTTATGCTTCATTTCTTGTTGCAGAGACCCGGAAGTTTATTTTGATACCAAGCAAGCGCCAGAAAAATGCCAAGACTGACCGTACAACAACGGACGAAAATTGTTGAACTTTGGCACCAGACGAAAAGTGTCATACAGGTGCGTCTTTACTCGAGACATTTCGGTATCCACTTGCACCATGCACCAAACTTTTGGACAATAAAGTGCACCATCGCAAAGTTTACCAATGTGGGAACCATCTGTGACCTTCACAAGGGTCACAGTGGGCGGAAGAGGATGGTGGTCGAAGAGGTGGTCGTAGTGAAGAAAATGTGGAAATGGTGAGATATTGCGGTCGTTCAGAGTCCGAAAAAAATCGATTCGACGACTTTCTGCCAAGACAAACATTCATAAGAGCACCGTTCAGAGGATCCTTCGCCAATACATTCATGCCTTTCCATACAAAATTCAAACGGAAACGGTGCTTACTGATCAACAGAAACGCAAACGACTGGACTTTGCAAATTGGTTCTCAGGAAAGTTGGAGGAAGATGCAGACTTCCTCAAAAAAAACTTCACATGACGGACGAATGCCATGCTCACTTGTCCAGGGAGGTAAACAAGCAAAACTTTCGGTACTGGGGAACTGAAAATCCTGGTAATGCATCAACTGAACTGGTGCCTCGATCTGTTCTCAAAATCACCATGTGGGTGGCGGTTGGTTGGTATGGGAGAATTCGTCCATACTTCTTTGAAGATGACCAGGGATGCACTTGCACGGTAAACCAGAGGAACTATCGTGAAATGATTCAGGAATTCTATCTGCCTGAGCTACGTACTCAGGCCCATAGGAGAAACAACCAAACATTCGGATATGTTATGACCATCCTCTTTGCAGATGAAAAGTTGTATATTTTTTTGGGACACCCTGTATAGAAATATATATATATATATATATATATATATATATATATATATATATATATATATATATATATATATATATATATAGTTACGAATTCTGGCCCGCCCGGCATGCGATCGGCCACGTAACTCGAATCGCGACTGCGTCGTCCACCGGAACGGACAATTCTGTCGTGACCCTCTTGGAACAACGCCGGGAGCTAGTCAGAGGTGGGTCTTTCGACCTCATCACAATCGTACCAATTGGCCACCCGCGCAGGATAGGATTGTTCGCCAAATTCGACCTACCTTAGTACCTGTGCGAGTAGTTAACCGGGCGATCGTACCTCGCCGCAGGCCGGCCTTGGACACGAACCGCTTAAGCAGTCCGTTCCGTGCTTCAGGGATAACCGAGCGGTGTTATCGCTGACCTCGACGGATGCGATTCTGTTTAGTGGGTGCTTACACCCGTCTACCAATTCCTTCCGCGATTCAAGATGGCACTTTCAAAAGGGAAAAAGACGACGAACGGGATACATTTCACACAAGGACATTTATTTAAACAGCACACGAAAAGTCAATGCAATATACAGGCAACAAGCAAACAGAAAGCAATACAACCGACTGTAATGAGAATGTACATGCACTTAACAGTCTTACTTTACAGGGACACTGCGCCACATCATTCACACAAAACAACAGGAAAACCCTCCTCATAGGCAGGGAGGTAGACGGGGTTCGTAAACCTTTATGCCGTGGGCCAAAGGGTGACCGAATAGGCCCACGAGACCGTGCTGGTTACCTGCCCCCTCGAGGGGTGACGGTCGGCGAGCCCTCTCCGGCACTCTCCTCTCGTGCGCACCTCGACCCGGGACCACTGCTCGCAACCCTCACGACTTGACGCCCAGAGGGAGAGACGAGCCTTCGACGATCCAGAGCCCACTTCGACGATCCAGAGTCCGACGAGTCCAAAGACGACGTCCCAGGCAGGAGAGAGGAAGAATCCAACGCGATGATCCAGGCAGGAGAGAGGAAGAATCCAACGCGATGATCCAGGCAGGAGAGAGGAGAGCTCAAACACGACGTCCCGGACAGGAGAGAGGAAGAATGCAACGCGATGATCCAGGCAGGAGAGAGGAGAGCTCAAACACGACGTCCACCAAGAGAGCGAGCTCGCGCGCGGTCCGCCCTATATGGCGCGGGGCTCCGCCCTTCGCTCCTCCCCGTTTTTGGCTCCGCCTCTCATCTCGCCCTTTCGAGAAGCTCCTCGAAAAGGGGCGTTTCCTCCTCACGGCCGCCTCACACCCCGTATCCACCAATCGCCAGCGAGCTCTCGCAGCCTCTCCCGTCAGCCCCGCTCCGCAAAAAAGGCAGGAAAACTCGCGTGCCGTTGTCGGCCTTTCACGTCACGGGGCCTTCTTATGAAGTCTTCGGACGGTCCAAAATAACGATAGAACAGAAAAACGGCTATCTCAAAGAGTCGCAGCCCAATGAATCACACGTATTCCCTTTAAACAACGGTGGGGAACTATCTGCACATAAACTGAGCGTCATAACTGATCAAAGGACCCTTTATGGTGTATTGCGAATTTCCACAGCCGTAACAATATATATATATATATATATATATATATATATATATATATATATATATATATATATATATATATATATATATATATATATATATATATAAAAAATATATATATATATATATATATATATATACATACATATTATACATACATATATAACACATACAGTAAAACCCCGCTCTCTGAACACCCCGCATATGAACGTGTTTTTGGCCAGTCCCGAATTTTTAGACAGGAAATCCTGTACATAGTGCCCCCGATAATCTGAACACCCCAAAAATCTGAACACCCCGCATATGAACATGCTTTTTACCAGTCCCAAACCAGTTTTTACCCCGCACTGTGAACGCTACTCCAACCTTTGAAGGCATCGGTGCGAAACATGGACATTGTTCAGCCGCGGATGCATGGCAAACGTCATACAAACAAACGCCGTTGCTAATGACTACCCATCGCGCAGTTCGTTTTACTGGACGCAATGGTGTGGATAGAAAATGCAGTGGGGTGTGAAGAGATACAGTGACTTAACTAGAACCTGTTTCTAAATTAATCAATGATAATCAACCAATAAGCGTCAAGAATTACAATTTCGTCCAATCAGCAGAGGCCTCCCCCTGAGGGAGGGGCACAAGAAGGCCCTGCACACCTCCCTTTCCATCAATCTTCACTTGCTATTGAAGTTCACGCAGTACGATACACCAAAATGCCGAAAACGCGTCACGATCTGCCGTTGGAAGATAAAGTCCGTCTGGTAAAGGAAGCGGAATCCAAGTCACAACGCAAACTCGCTGCTGATTTAGGAATTTCGCTGGGCGCGTGCAGTGAATGGTATTTTACGTCGTAAAGAGTCGATATTGAAGGAATTCGAAGACGGGGCCCTATCTTCGCGAAGTCGACAAAAAGGAGGCAGTTTCGTAGACATTGACAACCGCGTACACACATGGTTCCATGCTGCCCGTTCAAAGAGGATCCCTGCCAGCGGACATATGGTAAAAGCGAAGGCCTTAGAAATCGTGACTGCCATTGGTGAGGTGGATTTCAAGGCATCCAACGGCTGGCTTGCCCGATTTCAAGCTCGAAACAAGATCTCGGCACGTGCAGTTAGCGGCGAGAGTGGTGGCATTGATCAGACGACAGTAGAGGAGTGGAAAACGCGTCTGCCACTGCTATGTGACGGTTTCAAGCCACAAGACATTTTAATGCCGATGAGACTGGTCTCTTCTTCCACGCTCTACCCAAAAGGTCGCTGGTGGAAAAAGGACACTCCTGTCATGGTATAAAGTCGTCAAAGGATCGAATAATGCTGCTGTTGTGCGCTCGTATGACGGGCGAGAAACTTAAACCACTCGCCATCGGCAACGCAGTGAAATCACGTTGCTTTCGTAACATCAAAGTTGATTCCTTCCGTGTCGTGGACAGCAAACAAACGAGCGTGGAGAACCTCGGCGTTGTTCGTTGAATGGTTGAAAGCGCTGGACAAGAAGATGCGAAACCAACTGCGGAGGATTCTTCTCTTCCTTGATAATGCGCCGTCTCATCCAATGGGTGTGACGCTGACGAACGTGACTGTAAAATTCCTGCCTCCGAACGTTACATCGGTCTTGCAGCCCCTTGACCAAGGCGTGATAAGCAACCTGAAGCGTCTTTTCAAACAACGGCTGCTCTGGCACGTGCTGTCGAAGATCGATACCGCTTCAAATGTAAACAAAATCTTGAAGAGCGTCAACGTTCTCCATGCTGTTCAGTGGAGCAGCAATGCATGGGATCAAGTCCAGCCGACGACGATTACCAAGTGCTTCGTCAAGTCCGGCTTCCCTTCCGAGTCACCCGATAGTGACTGGGACCTCAGCCTGCACGAGCTCATTTCACGCGGTGCAGAGATTGGCGTATGCGACGATGTGACCCCCCGAGGAATACGTTCGGTGCGACGATACGGTGCGCGTTCATGACTGCGAGGACGACGAATGGGAGAATGATTTAATGCGGAAAGACGATGACGAAGAGAAAGTGGACAAAGAGAATGGGGACGAAGAGGAAGTGGAAGAGATGCAGGTGACGGTACAAGATGGACTCGGTTGTGTGCAAAAGCTTAAAACTCTCTTTCTGAATCAAGGATGGGCAGAGTTGCTCGCTCCTTTGGAAAGAATCGAACATTCAGTTCAAGTTCATGTCCTGGAGAATGCCACATCGAAACCACAGAGTTTTATAACATCTTGGCTTTGATACAAGTAATTGTATAAATTTCAAATTTTGATTCTCGTGCTGTCAATTTTGCGTTGCATTTTTGATATTATCAATTTTCTATCTTTCCGTGGCAAATAATTCGAATAATTGTATTATTACTACTGAATGCCAATAATTGTGTGCTCATTTTGTCTGTGGAATGTGTATTTAGATGTGTATGTATTTATTAAACGACTTTTGTGATCTATCGAATACAGATGACGCGTTCATGGTCGGTTGATACCCTAATCCCCGATAATGTGAACACCCCACATATGAACGCATTTTCGTCCAGTCCCAGAAGTGTTCAGAATAGCGGGGTTTTACTGTGTGTGTGTGTGTGTGTGTGTGTTTTTTATATATATATATATATACTATATATATATATATATATATATATATATATATATATATATATATATATATATATATATATATATATATATATATATATATATCTCTCAAAATGATATGCTTCAAAGATTCTATTGACAACTGAAAATTTAAATGGGTTGAGGCCTTTAAAAATGAATGACTCAAAAGCAAAGAACAATGCAGAGAGAAAACATGGTCAATCAATAGAACACAAGGTGGTTGGGCTGAGCAAATCGATTATTGTCCCTCCACATATCGGCTGTCCAGCGATATATTGAGATTGCACAATCACTACTGCTGACGCATCATGACCACTGCAGCGATAGCTGGTGCTTGGGGAGTACACACTATTGATGTTTCTATAACCGTAATGATGACCCACTGCACAACAGCTCAAATAAATAGCTGTTAATCGCCATGTAATCTGTCCTTTTGGGTGCTCTCATTAAAAGCGGTGTTTGTGCCATTGTCACACAAACACAACATCACAATAGGTATTTTTGAACATCAACTGCACTTTTGTGGAGTGGTGAAGAAGCTGGGAAGGCCCGACATCAGACTTCAACAATGTATATTGAAGCTGGGTGTGCGCTGCTGCTCGCCACGTCGCCACATGGCGAATCCCCCTTACCTGTGGCTGATATTTTAAACCACCCATTAGCCACTGTGGCTAATCCATGTTTTAGTGGTTTTTTTAACCAGTTTTAGACGAATTTTGGGTGATTTTAGCATAGAATTCAACCTTCGTTGAGACTGCCGCCATTTTGTTTGTTTTGATTACGGGAATCACGTGTGATTTTGTACAAGCTTATATATACTAACTTTAGTAGTTTCAAACGTTTCTAGTTTAAAAAAAAAAAAAAAATCGAACGAAATTACGCATGATTCCCATGATTCTCGTCTTAAAATGTTATTTTAATTTTTTTGAAAAAATTTTTTTTTTCTTTTTTTCTGGAATGATTTGGCATGATTCAGCGCTACTCGGCGCTGCATGCTTCGTTGGGTCAGTGGTTGCCAGGTGAGTTTTGACACAATCAGTAGTAGTACCTGTAGTAGGACGACTGTTTGGATGACCAGGTGAGTTTTGGCACAATCAGTAGTAGTACCTGTAGTAGGACGAGTTTGTTTGGATGAGTGAGTTTGATGGGTGACTTTGGTTGGTTGGACGAGTGAAGTTGATGGGTGAGATTGGTTGTATGAGTGAGTTTGATGTGTGAGATTGGTTGGATGAGTGAGTTTGATGTGTGAGATTGGTTGGATGAGTGAAGTTGTTGGGTGAGATTGGTTGGATGAGTGAATTTGACTGGCATGAGGTTGGTCCAATCCTGGTCCACAACCACCCCCATCCCCCACTTCCACCTACTAAAGGCACAACGACCATACCCCCCCTCCACACACACACACACACACACACACACACACACACACACACACACACACACACACACACACACACACACACACACACACACACACACACACACACACACACACACACACACACACAATCAGCACCTTCCCTGATGGTCGTTCATTCAACCAATCTCACACGTCAAACTCACTCATCCAACCAACCTCACCCATCAAACTCACACATCCGCCTTAAAATTAACATATTTCATATTGCTAAAAAAAACCTTTGAATAAAATATGTGGCTATTTCGTTTCTCCTGTGGCTAATCATTCTAAACCTGGATTAGCCACAGTGGCCAATTCCTTTTGAAAGCCAGAGCACACCCAGTGAAGTTGCCAGATTTATCCTTCCGATCCTCTGCTTGTCACACTCTTTTCTCTGGGACATCATTACGGCATCACGTCCAGTGCAAGGCTCGGCCAGGCCTCCAGACATGCACGTCATTCTGATGTCCAGCACTCAACCCGTCCCATTCTTGCGTATGTCTTTAGCTTTTTTTTTTTTTGTTTACAATGGGTGCATGGGGGATGAAATGTGTATCAACCACGATGGTGGGGGAGTGGGGCGAGTGGTGTGGTTGGCTATGGTGTTTGTTGCTCTGAAGGCAGCATGTTTGTGAGCTGCCCTGGGCAATAATTTTTTTTTTCTTTTTATGCGTGCTCTGCCATCTTGATAAAAGCTCTCCTAACAAGGGGTATGAATCAGAGTTCAGATGTGGCGATTGTACCAGTGCAAACAATCCTCCTCCTCTGTGTCTTCGGCACAGGCTCAGGATCCTTGCGTTTTGCATCTACAATATTTTTTCTATATCTTATTGCGCCGATAAGTTTGATATATAGCCCAGCACTGCAATTTGGTTGCAAATGCTCGTGTTAGTACAAATTATGAAAGAACGGTCCACACATCCTACTATAATGGCACACATTATATGTAGACTGCCTTCCCAGAACATTTTCTAAGTGCGAGATAGATGCAAAAGTACCACCTCATCAGTGTTGCCTTCAGGTTTCATCTCAATCTTCACGTTTTCCTTCGAATCAGCAGAGGAAGCACCCATTTGAATCCTCCCCTTAATGCAGCAATGTTCTTCATAGATGGTGGGCAGTGAACTTTCCTCTTTTGCTTCTTTGTTCCCTAAAATCAGCAAAACAAGTGCATAAAAAATTACAACCTTCAAACTTCATGTTTAAAGGTAGAACGAGACATCAACCTTAGAGAGAATGGATGTTGAAGGGAGATTCACACTTAAATATTTTGGTGGAAACACAAAACACCTCATTTTTTAAAAAGGATGTATAATTCCTTTCATTCTTACCATGCAAAAATAAAAAAATAAAATTAAGGAGTCAAAGAAAAAAAAGTGGTGCAAGGAGACTCAAATCAAAGAAGCTCTCAAAGCCACAATACTACCTGAAAGATTATGGAGCCAAATGCAAAGTCAAAATACAAAAGTGGACATAGTGGTAGCAGCAAAACATTTTTTTCCAAACCCTGGCTGAATCATACCAAAGACCAGAAAAATATGACCCGCATGTCCTGAAGCTCACCTGGACCCGGAGCAACAGTCATTCAACCCGCCCCCCACCCCCCAACACACGCCTTCAACCCTGCTTTTCTGTTTAATGCCATGAACAAACTTTGGTACATCAAGGGTGATGAAGGATGTTGTCAAGTTTCATTGGAATTGTGTGTACAATTTAAGAGAAGAAAGCAAATAACATTTTTTTTGGGGGGGGGGGGGGGGAGTCAGGGCGGAGGAGCTGCTTGTGAGCCAATGGCCATCCATATCTTGTGCCCAACTGTGTGCAGACGTCATCCTGCAGTTGGGTTGTTTTTTTTAGGTTGGTGGCAGGATTTGCACTCCGGCCACCATAAAAACCTTCATTCCGCAAAACACAAGAAAAACGCAAAGAAATCTGAAAACCCACTCCGTGTGAGTACCTCCTGTGCAACTGCCCACTCCAGGGCAGCTCACCGGATGACGGGATAAGGGCAAAGCCTTCGGAACTCCCTCTCTTTGACGATGGGAAGAAAACCATGGGGTAACCTTCCCGGGTCGGATTGCGGTAGTGCGACGGGGTGGAGCTGAGGTGTCATCCACCAGACGGCGGTCTCCTTTGGGTTAACCTGAGGCGGTGCCTTCGGGTGGATGCCTGCTATGTCCTATCCCTAAGAGAGGATGATCACTTGTCTATGTCATCATCTGAGCTCAAGTGTTTGTACATCGGTATTGCAGTACTCTCTGAGGTTCGGAGACCGGATTGTGCGAGATCACGGCAAGTGTACACCCACTATTGGTCTGGTCGCTCTGATGGTTACCAGGCCCAAGAAGTTGCTTTAGCTGTGTCCAATAAGCTGACACCAATGATAATTGATGTACACTGCTCAGCAAGCATATTATGAGACTCAGGATTAGTCACTCCTTGGGTATCGTTTCCCTGGTCTCGAAAGATGCTCCGACTGAGGCGAGTGATCTCACCATGAAGGATGCATTCTATGCCACGCTCGAGTCTGTGGTTGATCAGGACCCCAAGCGAGATACTCTTCTAATCTTGGGGGATTTTAATGCATCAAATGGAAGTTGGCAGGCTTGGGATCCTGGGGTCGAGTTCAAATCCCGCTCAACTGTTGAATTGATACTAAGTGGGGGTTAACTCGGCCTGTCATCCTTCCAAGATCGGCAAAATGAGTGCCAGCATGCTGGTATACTGTGTTGGAGTGGCGACCCGTCCAGGATTGTGTCCAATAGCCAAGGAGACTGCTTAGGCAGCACCAACACTGCACAGAGTATGGTCCCAATGGATGGATGGAAATGGAAGTGAGAGGGATGGTTATAAGACATGTATTGGTCCCCATGGGTCTGGAACTGTGAACCAGAATAACACCAAGTTCCTTGAATTTGCAAGAAGTCATGGACTTAGGGTGACTGGTTCATGGTTTCAGCACTACCAGGCTCATCGCTTGACTTGGTATTCCAACACTGGTGGTGTGGCAAAGGAGATCGATCATGTGCTTGTTGATGATTGCTGGAGGATGATCAAGAACTGCAGGGTCTCCAAGAGTGCTCAGTTCCTCAACACTGACCACAGGCTTCTGGTAGTAACTCTGAAGTTGCAGCGTAAATCCAGGAGAATGGTACCATCCCAGCCTCGGCTGAATGTTGGCAAGCTCAAGGATGAGAGGGTAGCGAAGGAGTTTGTGAACAGGCTGAGCGGGGATTTGAGGGTCTGGGTGCTTTGGGGAAATCGTGAAGAGTTGTGGAGTGCCTTCAAGACCACTATGTCTTGGATATCTTTGAACTCACCAGAGGGCAAAGAAGAATTTTGTCTCTCAAGGGACACTGGATACCATTGTCTAGAGTCACAGGGCCAGGCTTAATGGCAGAGCTGAGCTGTTCAGGGAGTTGAGGTGTAAAACTGTGGTGGAAAATGCTAGTGGAAATGATGTACTCAATTCATTGCATGCAGTTCTGTGCTCTGCCTGGAACACAGGCAACATCCCAAATGACTGGAAGAGGGGCCTTGTTGCCACTCTCTGGAAAGGGAAGGGTGATCGCCAGGACTGCAACAACTACCAAGAGGTGATGCTGCTCTCAGTGCTGGGTGAGGTCTTTGCTCAGATAATTATCGATAGGGCTTGCCATCATCTGCTTGAGCACCAGGGCCAAGAGCAGTCAGACTTTACACCAGAGGTCAACGATTGACCGTATCTTTGCCCTTCGGGTCCTCAAACGCAGACGAGAGTTTTGGTAGGAGCTGCTTGCAGCCTATGTTGATCTCTGCAAAGCGTTCGATTCAGTGAAACACAATGCCCTCTGGAGGATTCTTGGGCTTCGTGGGGTGCCACCAAAACTGATCAATCTGATGTCTGAAGTATACTCTGGTACTGACAGTGCTGTGAGATGTGATACCATCGCCGGCTTATTTCCAGTAGTTACTGGAGTTAGTCAGGGGTGTGTACTGGTCCACACACCTTTCAGCACTTTTATGGACTGGATTCTGGAGAGGATTTCAGAGAAATCAAGCTGCAGTGCATCGTTTGGGAACGTCAAGATCTCTGACCTTGATTTTGCAGATGATGCAGTCATCTTTGAGATGACTCTGGATATCCTTTTGGGGGCCCTCAAATTGCTGAATGAAGACTTTGAGCCGCTCGGATTACCGGTTTCCGAGGTCAAAACTAAGATCCAGGTTTTCAATGACATCTTGGATGCTGCCATCTTGTCTGTGTGTACCTTTGTGGTAAGGATGTTGAGGTCACCGATAGATTCACTTACCCTTGGCAGTGATATTAATGTCTTTGCTGGCTGTAATGCAGAGGTCAATTGACGGCTGGATCGGGCCTGGGGAGTCATGGATTCAATGAATCATGGGGTGTGGCACTGTCAGTACCTGTGCAAGAAGACAAAAGTCAGAGTCTTCAAGTCCTTGGTGCTTCCAGTCTTGCTCTAAGAATGTGAAAGGCCAGATGGAGGCTCCTGGAACACCGGCGGAAAGTGGTCGTAGTGACGCGCTGCTCCAGCGCATGCCCCCATACCTGACCTAATGTTACATAACCCGCCCCCTCCCCCACCCCTATTTACCCCCTTAATGAGCACAGATTTTGATTCGGTAAATACACCTTCGTTCAGCATCCGATATGAGGCTTGTGGCCAAGTTTCATCAAAACTATGTGTTTGGTTAAAGAGATAATGACTAATGTGTTTACGGACTGAAGGACCGACTGACTCACTCACCAACAGGCACTGCTCGATCGCATAAGCTCGCCTGGCTTAAGTCCAGGTGAGCTAAAAATAGTACGTGCTGCTTCCTTCATTGACGATCAGCATTTAAAAGGATAAGAGCAGACACAATCACCAGAGGTGGGAAGAAATTACTCCTTGTGAAATACCCCACTGAGCAGTGAGAAAAGTGTTGCCATTGTGGTGCCTTTCCTGGTACAGAGTGCAACAGGAAGTAATGGCACTTCCGTCAAGGTGTGTGTGCGTGTGCGTATTTGGCCGATTGTTTGATCAAGCCTTGTGAGAATGTTTGGTAGGTTTTCACGTAAACAAGTTCCTCTTGGATTGCATTTGATACAACATTGAATAAATAATTTTAGTGAAGTAAATTCTTCAATTAATATTATTCACTAAACACACACAAACACAGCACCTATGGAAAGTCTGCACCACCTTTCAAAATTTTCACGTTTTGTTGCCTTATAGGTGGGAATGAAATTGCATTGAATGAGTTTTTCCACCTTTATTTACACATTGTAACCCACAACTTCGAAGTGAAAAACAAATTCGATAAGTTTCAGAAAATTAATTAAAAATACAAAACTAGAATATATTGGTTGGATAAGTGTCCACCCTCCTAATAATAGCAATTGTAAATTAGACCAGATGTAACCAATCACCTTCAAGAGCACAGACTAGTTAATTGGGCTCCACCTGTATTAAACTGTTGTGGTTCTGATCATTGAAGAATAAAACTAGAGGGGGAGCACTCGGTAGAGTGCAAAACCTCCGCCGCCAATTCTGCGAGGTCACTCAAGTGAACCTGATATCCTATTCATTCAATTTGACGTCAACAGTGCTCACAGAGTTATAGTTTGCAACTTTCCCTTTTACCTTTACATACTCAATTCATTCGTCATAACGAGATTCCTTGAGACAGAAATTGAATTTACGTGGGTATATCCACCTGAAGTTCCAAAATCAGCCGCAATTATAATTTTGGCATGTTTTTTAGTTGGAAATCACTTATAACATGTAGAAATGCAAAAAAAAAAAATCGAAATTTTGTTGAAAAAAAGTTGCAAAATTTTTTTTTCTCGAACAATTTTTTTTTGGGGGGGGGTTGGAAATCACTTAAAACATGTAGAAATGCAAAAAAAAAAAAATCAAATATTTTTTCAAATTGGCCGCCATAGCGGCCATATTGGATTTTGGAACAAGTCCAAAATCTAATGGCATGATCCTTGGACGAGACCTAACCCCCCCACCCCCCCCCACCAACTTTCGTCAAAATCCGTCGAGGAGTTTTTCCGTAATACTGTTCACAAACAAACAAACAAACAAACAGACAGAAGTGAAAACAGTAGCCCCCATCCATCTTAGATGGCAGAGGTTAATTAGCTGTTAATGTAGGTTTCCTCGACTGGGTAATGCATTTCACAGCAAAGACAACCATGAGCACCAAGGAGCTTTCAAAAGACCACAGGGATAAAGTTGTGGAAAGGCACAGATCAGGGGATGGGTATAAAAATATTTCAATAGGCCTCGTGTATCCCTTGGAGCACAACCAAGACGATTATTAAGAAGTGGAAGGCGTATGGCACCACAAAGACGCTGCCAAGATCAGGCCGTTCCTCCAAATTGGATGACCAAGCAAGGAGGAGACTGATCAGAGATGCCACCAAGAGGCCAATGACAACCTTGAAAAAGCTCCATAACTTTATGGCAAAGACTGGTCACTGTGTGCATGTGACAACAATATCCCAAGCACTCCACAAGTCTGACCTGTATGGAAGTGTGGCAATAATGAAGCCATTATTCAAAGAGCCCACCTTGAGTCCCATTTGAGGTATGCAAAAAAAAACACTGGATATTCTGAAACCATGTGGCAAAAAGTTTTGTGGTCTGACAAAACAGAGATGGAACTTTTTCACCGAAATGCAAAACGAAACGTTTGGCACAAACCCAACACAGCACAGCACATCAACCAAAGAACACCATCCCTAATGTGAATCATGGTGGTGGCAGAATCATGTTATGGGGGTGTTTCTCATTTGCAGGGACTGGGGCACTTGTCATGGATGCACTGGGGCAGGGGAAATGGATGGAACAAAATACCAAAAAAATCCAAGGGGAAAACCTGCTGCCCCCTGCAAGAAAGCTGAAATTTGGATGAAAGTTCACCTTTCAGCATGACAACGACCCGAAGCACACAGCCAATGCTGCACTGGAGTGGCTAAGGAAGAAAACGATAAATGTTCTTCAATGGCTCAGCCAGAGCCCCAAGTCTGAACTCTCAAACCTATCTCGCTCCTCCAAATCCTGGTGGCGTCCAAGTCTGTTTCTCGTGTATGCTCCCCCTCCACCCACTCCTTCACCTAAAATGACCGCACAGCTGACACTGCACGTGAAAAGGCTAAATGCCGAAACTCTGCTTCAAAATCTTGTGTCCCAAACCCATCGCTTTCTTAACCCACTTTACCAATCACACCCTGCTGTTCCTGATCTTTTTCTCCTGAAAAGGTGGAGAGTTTGCTGTCAAACCTCGACTGATTCTGCAACCGGACCAGACGGCATCAGACCATGTGTCATAAAAACCTGCACTGCTGCTCTTGCTCACCCTCTATCTGTTTTATTCACCGCCTCATTTGCTCAAGGTCATTGCCTTCTGCTTGGAAATCAGCAAACATTACCACTTTGCATAAAAAAGGTGCAAAGACAGATCCTTGCAACAACAGAACGATCATCCTTCTCCAAATCATCAGCAACGTTATGGAATACGTCATCGCTTCCGACATTAAATCCTTCCTCTTCCACAATGGCCTGATTTCCGATCAATTTGGATTCAGACCAGGTCACTCTATCCTGGACTTGCTGATCCTGCTTTCCCAACAATGGATGAAAGTCCTCAATGCCAGACATGAGATCAGAGCCATCTCCCTCGACATATCGCATGCTTTCAATACGGTCTGGCACCCCGCCCTGCTCACCAAGCTCTATTCCGATGGTATCCATGGACATCTCCTCTCATGGCTCGCAGACTTTATCTCCTGTCGCAGCCAACGTGTGGCCCTTAATGGAGTTCTCTCATTCCCTCTTCCTGTCCAGGCTGGAGTTTCTCAAGGTAGTGTTCTGGGCCCAACGCTTTTTCTCATATTCATCAATAATCTCTCTGACTCTGGAAAATCCTCTATTTCTTTGCTGATGACTCCACCCTCTGCCGTATCATCTGTCATCCTTAAGATTGGTAAGCAGCAGCCTTTCCACTCTCTGCATATCTGAATAAAATCACAAGCTGGTCCAACATATGGAGCATGCCTTTCAATCCTGACAAAACACACTCTCACAATGTCTCTCCGAAAGAACCATCTGGAACACCCTAACCCCCCCCCCCCCCCCGTTTATGGAATCCTCCAGAGCTCCGTAGTCACAGCCCTTTTGATGGCCTCCACATCAGGAAAACGGGTCCACTTGAGTTTAGGGAATAGGAAAAAAATCACAAGGGGCCAAGTCTGGCGAACACGAGGGTTGCTCCAGAGTTGGCACGTTCTTCTCTGCCAGAAACTGTCAAATGCTCAGAGCACTGTGAGCAGGGGCATTGTCATGGTGGAGCACCCAGGGATTGTTCTCCCACAGATCCCTCCTCTTGTCCCAGACTGATCTTATGAGGCACGGGATGAGCTCCTTGTACACGTATTGATTCACTGTTTGACCCTGTGGTAGAAACTTGAAATGGATGATGCGCTTGATGTCAAAAAAGGTGATGAGCATCACCTTGACCTTCAACTTCTACATCTCCTTGCTTTCTTTGGTCTTGGTGATGCCCGACTTTTCCACTGACGACTCTGCCGTTTGGTCTTGGGATCGTATTCGAATATCCACGATTCATCGCCAGTAATGACTCTCCCGAGCAGGTCTGGATCATCCTTGAGGCGCTCGACAATGTCTTGACAGACTGACACTTTGCTGTTTCTGGTCCTCGGACAACTTGGGGACCATCTTTGCGCACACCTTGCACATTGAGATTTTCAGTGATGATGCTCCAGACAGTGGCCTTATTGATGGAAAGTTCCTCAGCAATAATCTACACTGTCAGTAGATGACCTGCGTGCATCATCTGCTTCACACGCTCGATGTTGTCCGCCGTTCTGATCGTTGGTCTTCCAGACCGTGGATAGTCTTCAACCTCCTCCCATCCCTCTTTGAACCTCATGTGGCATTCAGATGCACATGTACATGACATAGTTTCTTCCCTGTAGACTTGCTACAGCATTGCAAAGGATTCGGAAGGTGTTTTGCCAAGCTTGGTAAGAAACTTCAGATTGGCTCTCTGCTCACGACTCAGACGAGACAACGTGTAAAACACGACCTGTAAAATAATCACACAATGAGCGCAGTCAACCATCACCAATTATATATATATATATATATATATATATATATATATATATATATATATATATATATATATATATATATATATATATATATATATATATATATATATCTGGAATGTTGCGAAAGACTGTGACGCAACCCGTTCATTCAAGTTGTGTAAGTGGAGCACACAGCAGGCTCAGTCCCGTTACTTTTTAGACGGACCTTGTATTAACTCAGGGGGGTGGACACTAATCCAGTACATGATATATCTGTGTTTATGTATGTGTGTTTGTAAATATGGATGCGTGTGTGGATGTGTAGGGTGTATATTATATACAGTCATCCCCCGTTTATCGCGTTGGTTACGTTCCAACCACCCCCCCCCCCCCGCGCGAGAAGTGAAAATCCACGATGAATGGATGCCTCCCAAAATATATATATATATATATATATATATATATATATATATATATATATATATATATATATATAGATATATATATATATATATATATATGTAAAATCGACTCGTCTGGTCTGGTCGTCTTGGCAGTGATCGGTTTGAGGTGCCGGAGATCGACTCGTCTGGTCTGGTCGCCTTGGCAGTGATCGGTTCGATATGTCGGAGATCGATTCGTCTGGTCTGGTCAGTTTGGCAGTGATCGGTTTTGAGGTGCCGGAGATTGACTCGTCTGGTCGGTTTGGCAGTGCTCGTCCAACCGCGGCAAACCTTTTTCCTTCCCGAAGCATATCGAGCACCTTAACCTTCTCCTGGAGTGTCAGGACCTTCCTCTGGCGCTTCGGTTCCTTGCCAGAAGCCTTAGAAGGTGCAGGGCATTTGGGCGGCATCGTCGGGCTTGGAGAAAAAAAACGTAGAAAATATTCGAAGTTCACAAGCGAAACTTTCTCTCGTGCATTGTGTGACTGGTCGAGCACCACGCGTTATAATTTATATTTTATGTATTATTACCGCGATATACCGGGGGAATCCGCAGAAAAAATTAGTTAGGTTCCAAGGGAAAAGCCGCGATGAACCGGGGGCGCGATATAGCGGGGGATTACTATATATATATATATATATATATATATATATATTATATATATATATATACATACCTGACTTCCTTATTAGGACTACGGTGCTACGGTGCAGTAATTGGTCTTTATTTTGATTGTGTCCGAGATCATTCCACTCCAAGTCTTAGATCATGAAAACCAAAATGACGCAAGTAAATTGCAAATTTAGATGCCAGAAGTAGAATTCTAACAGGGATGACTCCATTTACATCACCTTCTATGCAAACATGGACCATCATAGAACCACCCACCCAAACTCCCTCTTCCTCATCGGTCGTGATTTAAACTTTCGCCATGCCTATTAGCTGTGTTGGCACCTCTTCAAGCAGCCATTATATTGCAGCAAAGGACTTCTGTGACTCCATGAGCCTCACCCAATCAGAGAACTTTCCAAACTGGATTTATCCCAATGGTACGTCCTCCCTTTTGGACTTGGTATTGACCAATTTTCCAACTAATGACAGATTTTTCTGTATCTCTTCTACCCAATAGGTTCATCTTATCATGTACTTTTGAGAGTCAACATCTCTGGGCATTTTCAGAAAGCTTCCTCAGTGGTGGAGAGTCTGGCAGGGACTGAAAGCTGCCCTCACATCAAGACTTGTCCTTCATTTACATCTCTCCTGAATATTAAGACTACCTGAGAATCCTTCCTCACAAGCTTGCTTTCCCTCATGTACAGAGTTATACTATCTCTTCTGCAGTTGTCATACCTCTCCGCTCTCCATGAGTACACAGAATCCAATGGTGGGGTTAAGCAATTGGTTCATGTCCATCTGTCTGTGAACGTCAGTTTATGATCGAGGATCAATATATTTAAATTGAATGTCATATTTTGAATACGAATTGAACATGAATCAGAAAACAAACTTGCCGTTTTACAGTACAGTACTTCCTCTCTGAATTTGACCTGATCGCACAAGCACAAAAAGGAGTGATAACATTTTTTTTTACTCTGTCTGCCTGTATGGCAATCAAACCAAATTGAAAATCATTCCGAACAGGAAACAATTTTTAAGGATGTAATAAAAGACACAAACAAAAGGCAAGAAGAACTCATGTAACATGTTAGAGTGGTATAATCGACACTGCATCAACAGTGGTAAATTCCGGAATTTATTTATTTACACGACTTTCACAATCTTTCTTCTTCTTCTTCTTCTTCTCCCCCTTTAGAAAGAGTGAGGTCCAACAGTACCAAGCTTCTACACTGCCCCGAACACCATATCCACACCAAGTGTCCAGCCCACTTCAATCGGCTGTTTACCAATCTCCCTGTCAAGCTCATCTGCACACCAGTCTCCTCCCTCAGTTTATCCATCCTCCTCCTCCTACCCACAATCCTCCTTACCCAGATGTTCTCGCAGACCCGCAACCTGTTGTTTCACTATCAGTGCCAGCATTTCAACACCATAAAGGTAGGTCAGCATTTCCCAAGTCACTACAACTTTCCTTTTCAACATCCTTGATATCTTTCTATCTGCCATTACTCCTTCAACCATCCTCCACACATTCACACCCACTTGAATTGTCTTCCTCACCTGTGCCTCCGACTTACCATCACTGGTCACTGTTCCGCCCAGATACTCAAACCTATTTCCTGTCTGATCTCCTTCCTTTCGAGCCTGATATTCATTTATTTTCACCAACACCTGAACCCACAACACCTCAGTCCTCTCCATACTCATCTTCAGCCCATGTTTCTCAAATGCCTTCTTCCAATCTCCAGTACTTCCTGCATCTACAGTCTACTCTCCGCCACAACAGCCAGATCATCCGCATACAACATCCTCCATAAAATAACTTTCAAGCCGACTTACCAGCTCTGTCACCATGATAAACATGAGTGGGCTGAAAAAGCTTCCGTGCCTCAAACCAATGTTCAAGGTAAACTCCTCCAACATCCCAAGACCAACCAAAACTCTTCCCTTTGTTCCCCCATACCACCAATCTAATTTCTGCTTCAGGAACTCCCATCCATCTCAGCGTCACCATCTCCATCTCTCTCGGAACAGTGTCCTAAGCCCTCTCCAGGTCCCCAAATCCCAATGCCATTGAACCTTGCACCTCCAACCTCTTCTCCACCAGCTTTATCAGCATGAACATCCCATTAGTCGTCCCCTTACCCTTTCTAAACCCCTGTTGCACTTCACCGATCTCAATCTCCACACTCTTCCTTATCCTCACGTTCAGCATCCTTTACAATACCTTCACAACATGACTTAAAAGCGTAATTCCTCACTAAAATTCCCCGTATCTTGAACATCACCCTTTCTCTTCCATATCAGCACAATTATCCCTGTCCTGCGGAATCAAACCCTCTCTCATACATGCATTCATCAGCCTCTTCGTCCAACTGACTCTGACCTCTCCCCCAGTAACGAATGTAACGGTAGGCGGCTCAGATAACTGGGAAAGGCCGACGCATCTATAAAAAGACCATGGACGCTGTCTACAACACTCACCTCTAACCGAATCCTCGCACCCAGTGTTGGTTTACCGGACCTGTGAGATAAATGCAGTAGATGGAGAACCGTGCTGACGGCGGCATAACCGATGTCAATTTGCCAAGCGAACCAATGTTAAGCGCCTTACCCCATTGCCTATCAGATACCAATCAATCGCTTTCTCCGGGACTAGTTACCCCTTGGAGCGCAATGTCTGTTCACAGTCCAGTCTTTATTTTATTTAAATTTAAGGATATACTCGAACATTGTAGAACACAAATCGCCACATCACTTCCATGAACCTCCAGTTTGGCAGTACTTGGACATGTTAAATAAGGTGGTTTATAAGACCGATTCAATAGCACTAAACGTCCGGATTTTTTTTTTATTGAAGTACCTGTATATACTTGAACACTGTGTGGGGTAAAGTGTTCTATGAACATTCAATTTAAGTCTCTGGTGTATGCTCCCCTTCCATACATTCACTCACTTTAAATGGCACCACACCAGACTCCACTCGTGAGAAGACTGAATGCCTCAATTCTGTGTTTGCTTCCAAATCTTGTGTACCCAACCCCTAATTACCTCCTACACTTGCCCTACCCTCTCATACCCAACTGCTCTTGGATACTATGTCTTTCTCACTTGAGAAAGTGGAGAGGTTTCTGGCAAACCTAATCTGATTATGTGACAGGTGCAGGCAGATTCACTGCAGATGTGCTTTAAAAACCAGTTCTGCAACTCGTACTCCTTCTTCTCTGTTCACTCAGTCATTCTCTCGAGATCAGTTTCCATCTGCCTGGAAGATAGCAAACATCAACGCAAAACAGAAACGTGGTGCAAAAACAGATCCTCTTAACTCCAGGTTGATAAGCTTGCTTCCAAGTATAAGCAAGGTCAGGGAACCTATCACTATAGGTGGCATCAAATAATTTATTTTCTCAAATAACCTGATCTCAGATAATTAATCAGTTCTGCTTGTGAGCAGCTTGTTCACCCCCATGTGCCCCTCTCCCCCTCCCCTTGATCTCGGTCACTGCCATTTATACTCTGCTGAAGGGCTTTCCTCCTTTCCATTTTGTCCCCTTACATTTTGCTCAAGCTCTTCCATGAGCCTCAATCGTGTATACAAAAACAAAAACACCTCATTATGACGACGAAGTTGCAAATGACATGCAAAGCAGTGAGAAAGGAGAGGGGAAGCTAAGACAGACAGACAGACAGACAGACACCATTCTTTTATTAAAATTGATACAGTCCATCTAAAAAATTGCTGCAACACTAAAACTACAGCTTCCTCTCATTCAAGTGCAAAATAATTCCGATTAAGTTTTGAAAACTCGAAAGCAGTTTACCCAATACACTTTGTTATTCTGCACGCTCACATTCCATCCAATCAGGATACAAACAAAGGCAAAGAAAATTACAGCTTCTTCAAATTCAAATAAAATTTTAAAAAAAATTGCGATTGGTACAAAATAATTGATAAATGGGCGTCTCGATCAGTTGAGGTTGAAGATTCACAATCAAAAAGATTTGGATCAGAATTGATGTTGATCACTGAATCAAAGTGTGACAATAAAGGTGGTCAGCTTAAATGTGGGCTGCATTATTGTGGAACGAGCCAAAACTGGACGTGCAACAGGAACCTAAGCCAAGGATCCAGCAGAGCTACAACCAGCATTCAGGCTTTTTGCATAATCGTTGAATAATATATGATAATTGCTCAAATAACATCCAAAATGTGGCAATCGGATGCTGATGAGCTGACCTACTGCCCTCCACAATAATCACAAACTAATAAAGAGCTTGATAGCACCCCAAAAAAAAATTCCACTTTTAACTTGCAATGCAAAGACATTACAAATTTGCTTTCAAGGTTATTAATTCAACTAATCGTCACAAGCACAGATGCAATGCATGTACCTTTTTATAGAAATAATAGATTGAACACTCCACTCCACTCCATGGCATATAAATAATTAAATACACTATTCTAAATTGGGACAAGTGCACAGCAAAAATAATGAATAGTCCCAAGTGGGACAGACGTGAGTCTCCCCATGAAGGGCAGTCATAATCTGGCTGCATTACCTGATAAAGTGGGTCATTAGGTGAAAAAACAAAGAAACAGCAGACACCTGACAGTAGGGATGAGAGGGGGTCTCAACACATGGATGGTCGGATGCATGTGACCCAATCAGTAAACAGGTGCTGAGTCACAAGTTAAAGGAAAACTTGCAGAAGCAATGAGAACCTTCCAATTTAGGTGCAGAAGTGTCAACGTTCTTCAATCGGACTGTGAAGCAACCGCATTGCTTCAAATGATGGGTCAAACGCTTTCCAATGCACACAAGTACAGCTGTGTAAATGGTAAAGCACCAAAGAAAAGTTGGTTTTAAAATTTACGTTTTGAAAACATAATCACCTTGATCGGTATTTGTCAAAGTGCAATCATGAAAAATTACAATATTTTTGTATTGCACCTCTGACAGATACCACATGCAGACATCTCAGAGATGTCCGAATGTGTGTGCCTTCCCTCCCCTCCCTACCCCACGCTGCCTCCCCTCCCCACCCCGTGCTGCCTTCCCTCCCTCCCCAACGCATGCTGCCTCCCTCCCCTCCGCGTGCTGCCTTCCCTCTCCTCCCCACCCCGCACTGCCTTCCTTCCCCTCCTCTCCCCACCCCGCCTTCCCTCCCCACCCCGCGCTGCCTTCCCTCCCCACCTCATGCTGCCTTCCCTCCTTACTCCACCCGGCGCTGCCCTCCCTCCCCTCCCCGCCCCACCCCGCACTGCCTCCCCTCCACTCTACTCCCCACCCCACCTTCCTTCCCTTCATGCCGCCTCCCCCACCCCTACAGTCATGCCACCTCCCCCACCCCTACCCTCACCCCGCCTCCCCCACCCCTACCCTCACGCCGCCTCCCCCACCCCTACCCTCACGCCGCCTCCCCCACCCCTACCCTCACGCCGCCTACCCCACTCCGCATTCCCTCCCCTCCCCAAACCGCGCTCCCTCCCCTCTCCACCCCGTGCTGCCTTCCCTCCCCAAACCGCGCTCCCTCCACTCTCCACCCCGTGCTGCCTTCCCTCCCCACCACGCGCTGCCCTCCCTCCCCTCCCACCCCACACGCTGCCCTCCCTCCCCACCTCATGCTACCCTCCCTCCCCTCCCCACCACACGCTGTCGTCCCTCCCCTCCTTGTCTCAGGTTAAGAGATTCTCAAACTTATCGTATGTGTGGAAATTAAATGAAGGCACAAACACTGGTGCAGCTTTTTTGACGAATGAAGGAACATGCCCTTCCTTCCCTTCTCCCAAAGCCCCTCCACCCCTCATGGACGTGTCTTGGCAGTGTCTGAGCGTTGTTTAGTATGACCCGTTTGAACGTACTGTTTTAACGTACCCAATTTCTTAATCATGTACTATTGCTGGCAAATCGCCGGCATTAGGGGACCATTCCACCACCCTTCCACTATCCCTCAAGTTCCCCTATCAAACGCATGTCCATGTCTCCCCCTCCCCACAACCCTCATCTCCACACCATCCTCCTCACTCCCTCCCAGAGTGTGAAGCGACGTGTGGCAAGGCTTCGCTCTTCAACCCTGCTCACTTACCCTCCCCAGTCTTAATATTTCCATCAGAGAAGCAACAAGTTGTATTTGCTCACTTTTAATACATCTGCACAGACTTCTTACCCATTTTATCTTCCAATGCAGAACAGTTGGGGCAGACGTAAACCTCCCCAGAATCCCGCATAACTTCTGCTCTGGGTATGGAAATCCCCACACAGCTGCCATGAAACCATTCGGAGCAACGGCTACAAGAAATCTGAACCCTGTGAGGTCGGGCAGAAAGAGCAAAATTTACTAGTCAAGCATAAATAAAGCAACCCCCTCCACTCCAAAATAAAAAAAGAAAGACAGGCAAAAGAAGAATTGACATTGGAGTTTCAAAAAAGTACACATGCCAGTCAACAATCAAGGAGAGAGGGGATAGGATAAAAGCAATGCATGAAACATAAGGTAAAGGGGTGGGGGTTAGGGTTAGAATGCAAGTTGTAGAAACGTTTCGAACATGCATTGACAAATTTTGAAGCAAATGAAACTGTAAATCTTGGAAATATGAAGCAACTGTCAGACGACCGACACCGGCGCGCACGCACGCACGCGCTCGCACGCGCACGCACGCACGCACGCACGCACACGCACACACACACACACACACACACACACACACACACACACACACACACACACACACACACACACACACACACACACACACACACGAGCTTGGGGAAAGTGCCTTCACTTCCCAGGGCACTCTGGGTACCAGTGACGTCAAAACAATGGTGCCATATTTCTCGATGCACTCAGCAAAGCTCTTCCTCAGGAGGAATTTCCTCCTCCCCATGAATGCCAGTGGATATGGGGATTGTCTGTGATCTTATCCTTATGAATGCTGAACATCAAACAAGGAAGCTTCATGTACTATTTTTAGTGTCTTTGGTAGGACTCAACCAGGATTTGAACTGCCAGCCTCCCAGACTTGGAGTGGATGCTCTAACCATTACACTACTGGACTCTTTGCATTTCCAACACGAGATAATCTTGTGGCCCACACTATTAGCTTCCCTCCCTTTCTGCATATGCACAACAAACATCGCAGGTTTGTGTTGAGTTGTGACAGGTTCCCCCGACACCTCACAGCCCTTAATCCTCTCCAGCTGTTGCTTCCGAAATAACAGCAAATATAACTCTGTCTTGCACTCTCAATACTCTATGTAATACTGTGGCTCTCCTGCTTCTGCAAGAAAGAACCAGCTAAATGTAGACCGTTTCTCAACATCAGCTCTACGAGATCTTGACCCTCTCTATTCCTTGTTCCCCATCTGAATCTGCCAACACACTCTTCACCCAGCTCCACAACTCCCCTGTGCACATTGACGTCTCATGCGATGCAGAGCATCACCCTCCAGCTTAACCACTCCCATCAACCTCTCCTGAACTCCTGGTTCTGTGTCTCATGCCTTCCATCAGTTGCCCATCGACCGACACAACAGACATCAGATGTTGATGTACTATCAACCATGCCATAATTACCCATCCCTCCCATCTCTTTATTCTGACTGCTCTTGCTCAAGTGAAGTCAATGATGTTATGTTCAAACCATTTTTCATGACAATTATTTGAGCTTTAAAAGATCAGAACAATGACTGGTGCATCAAAAAAGGGAAGAGGCAAGTCAAATGAAAAATAATAAAAATGTAATAATAATAAAACAAAATTATAAAAGGTAATGAAAAGTAATAAAAATGCGAAAACTATAGCTAAGTCGACAGCACGCAATTGCAAATCCCCACACTTCCCATCTAAAGCAAGGTTAAAATATGGTGAAACGTTCCACCAGGAATGACCCAATATCAAATTTTGAATTTTTTTTAATCCCCATTTTGACCCCTGTGAAGTCCCCACCCCATGGGCATGAAACAGGTCAAATACAAAAAATTGTCACATATTCCATGCGTCCTCCAATGTTGATTGCATACACAAAGTTTGACTTGAAGATGTTGAAAAATGTGCTCCCAATAGTATTTTACAGTATTTGACCTTTCGGCCCCACCCGAGAAGCAGGGTCAAAATGATACTGCACTTCCACATTCTTGCCATGTGGTGATCATAACTACCAAGTTTGGTGAATTTCTGCACAACCGTTAAGGAGGCGATAGGGTGATGGACAAATGGACACAGACAGACAGCCAGACAGGAGCCAATTACAATATCCCCCCCCCCTTAAAAAAAAATTGTGGGAATAATAATGCTCATGAAATAAGAAAAACAGCAGAGACTGGACTTGTTTTCTGTGGTGTTTGTGCAGTTTTGTGTGGTGTTTGTGTACTGGTATGTTACGTAATTAAGAGACATAATTTGAACTGCCACTTTATAACTGCTGGCAGCGCTCGGGTACCAAGACGTCCCGCTTTGATTGGACACCTGACCATGACTCATGACATTTTTTATGATGATTCAATAGAATTTAGAATGGGATTAAAATAAATTAAATTCAAATCAAATAGAAGACCAAATAGGAAAAGTCCTGCATTGGAGTCTTCAGAAGGAACCCAAGCAAGCAAAATGCAAAGATGAAGTCATCAGGAGGAACCTGGTTAAGATCTCCATTTCAGCAGCTGCCACTACACCCTCAAAACCATTCAGGAACAGCCAATTGAGCCTCATTCAAAATAAAGAAATAAATAAGAACCAAGATAAAAAACAAAAATAAAAAATAAAAATTCTCACTGCCAGACCATGCGTCCAATCAAGTTGAACATGTATTCCACCATCACAACTATATCATAATAGTGAAGTTTCACATCAACTGAATTGGTTCCAGAGAAAACAGTATTTAATATTTTTCTCCAAACCAATATTGCTGCAAAGCCGTGTGACCGATCAATTATTCCTAAACAAACTTGAACATCCATGACTTGGGGAACATTTCACCTCAATTTGTCCAGCTGTTCTGGAAAAGAAGAATTTTATAGGTTTTCGGATAAATCCAATATGGCTGTCAAACCATGTGACTAAAAACATAATGTGTGAACATTTTGCTCCTCATGGATAGGCAGTCATCATCGGCCTGGCTGAGGCAAGATCTGGCATCCTATCCATAAGGATAGGATGCCAGACATGAAATCAGAGCCATCTCCCTCGACATATCGAGAACTTTCAATATAGTATGGCACCCTGCCCTGCTGACCAAACTCTCTTCCTATGGTATCCAAGGACATCTCCACTCATGGTTCGCAAACTTCCTCGCCTGTCACAGCCAATGTGTAGCCCTTAATGGAGTTCTCTCATCCCCTCTTCCTGTCCAGGCTGGAATTCCTCAAGGAACTGAACTTCCTCAAATCAAGGCTGGTGTTCCTCAAGGAACTGAACCTCCTCAAATCAAAGCTTGAGTTCCTCAAGGAACTGAACTTCCTCAAATCAAGGCTGGAGATCTGGGCACTGTTCGTTTCTGGTTTTCATCAACGATCTCTCAGACTCTTTGGAAAATCCTCTTTATCTCTTTGCTGATGACTCCACCCTCTGCCGAACCATCCATCATCCCTTACATCGGCAAGCAGCAGCCTCAACACTTGCTGCAGATCGGGACAAAAACCACAAACTGGTCCATCACATGGAACATGTCTTTCAATCCTGACAAATCTCACACTCTCACTGTGTCTCTCTGAAAGGACAATATAGAACCCCCCCCCCACATCTACTTTCTCAACAATCCTATGGAAGATGTCCTTTCATTCAAGCTTCTGGGTCTCACTATCTGCCATGATCTTTCCAGGGAAAGCCACATTTACAACCTGGCCTCCAAAGCCAGTTGTTGCCAGTCGAGGCCTCCAAAACAAAGCCAGCTGGGCATCCTACGTCGGGCAAAGTCCTCCCTCGGCCAACTTGAGCTCCTGACCACATACAAAGCTTTCGTCTGCACCCTGATGGAGTACTGCTCTCCCCTCTGGGCTGGTGCTCCCACCTCTCACCTTTCTCGGTTACACACTGTGGAAACCAAGACATTTAGGATTATTGGTATCTCCCACAATCAGGCTGTCGTTGGGTCTCACACTCTCATCACAGGCAGGTTTTTGGTCTGTCGGTCTTCTACTGTCCCCTCTCCAGCCTCGCCACAACCCCCCCCCCCACGATACTGTGAAAAGTCCCCCCCCAAATATTTTTGCAGGGCACTCAAGGTCCAACAGTAACCCCCTTCTGGTAAAACTACCAAAACCAAGAATCACTGCCCACCTTCACTCTTTCATTCCTCTTTTTTCCCACCTTTGGAACAAACTCCCACACTCTCTTCAATCCAACTCTTCCCTCCAGGTCTTTTCAAAACAGCTGTTCATCACCACCCATCTCCCTCCCCATCCAAAATCACGATATTTTCAACTCCCGCGAATCCACTCCAAACCCACCTCCTTCAACTTCCCTGCTTTCCTTCCTGAAAGTCCCTGTGGTGTCAATCTGGTTTACCCTGTGTATCCCACCTTATTCCTCTCCCTCCACAGATCTCCTTGTGTCTCTGTTCCACACTGTTTTTCCTTCCCTCTCCCGCCCCTCTTGCCTCCTGCTCCCTTTGTTGTATGTTGTGTGTTAGCTCTCATACGACCCTCGACAATGTATACAAAAAAAAAAAAAATTTAAAACAGTTTTGTCTCGATCTGTTCAGACACTTCAGAGAAATTATTTTTGAATGAGTTTTTTTTTTAATAAACAACATGGCTGCCGAATCACATGACCGATGAAAATTAAATCTTTTGTGGCCCATTTTATCCCGATGACCCTCAAAGATTTTCAGACTGATCAGATGTCGCGTTCTACATATGTCGTTATGACGTCATAACAAAGGACACATGACGTCAAAAAAAACAAATATTTAGTCCCCATGAGGAGTACTTGCCACGTGCCAAGTTTCAATTTTTTTTCCTTGATGCGGTTTCAAAGATACAGAGGTCCAAAGTCTTTTCCATTTTTCCAAAATGGCGACCACACTACATGACCGATGAAATCATAAATTAAACATTCTACATGAATGTAGAATTAAGGTGCGGAAGTTGCTCCTGTGGTGAAAATTCCTGTCAATCTGACAAGCAGTTGCGGAGAAAAACAAAATTCTGTGCGGACGAGACAGACAGAAACAAACAAAAAAACAATATCCCCCTTCCACCATGCGGCGGAGGATAAAAACAAGAAAAAGTCATTGTGCTTTGCACAATACTTGCAAAATCCACCCTCCCCTATCCAAAGGTTGCCATGGATACATCAACTTGCCCATTTCATCAAGATTAAAATTGACAATCTTAATCAAAGCTTAGGTCAATCGGATGAAAACTGATTTTTCAGATTGAAATTGATGGTTTTAGAAGTTTGACCTTGAGTTGACCTTTGACATAAAATAGTTGTTTTCCCAATTCAGTGATGGACTATGCAAATCCTGGTCAACTTTCAAGTTAATCAAGGCTGGTTCAATGACCGCTGTAATCAACTTTCAAGTTAATCAACTTTCAAGCTAACCCTAACAGCTCATGAGGGTCACAAAGACATCGTGAAGATGTCAATCGACGATTTTAGAAGTTTGACTTATTGACCATTGACCATTGACATTTTGAGTTCAAAAATAGTTTCCAAATCCAGTGACACAATCTTAAAAATGTTGTTCAAATTTGAAGTCAATCGGATGAAAAATGATGATTTTATAAATTTGACTTCAAAATCAATAGGCTTCTCAGTTGAAACGACCTCCACAACTTGGTAAAGTTTCATGACGATCAGTTTAGAATTGCGACCTGCAGGCGATAGACAGAGAGACAGAATAACAAGACGATGACGTTGTGCAGAGCATGATACTTGCAAAATCCATAAAACAAATATGACCTCAAAAATAATTGGTGGTTGAAGTAAATGATCAAATATGCAACACCACTTTAAATTTCAAGTCGATCGAATGAAAATTGAGGATTTTAGAAATCTCTAAGTTGTTGACCTTTTGACCTCAAAAACAATAGGTTTCTTCCTTATGACAAACTCTACCATGTGGTGAAGTTTCGTGAAGATCGGTATCAAATTGTGACATGCAGGTGACAAACAAAATTGACGGGCCAATACACTTGAAAAGTCCTCGATTTTGCAAGTAACAAACAAACGGACCCAAATGTAATGCCCTCTCCTCCGGCAAAGGTAATAAGAAGAAGCTGATGCTCTCGGTCCTCCGCTTTTTGGGTTGTATGAGGAATAGATCTGTGCAATATGAAAGCTAAACCTTGAACGGTTTTTGAAATATCACATATGCAAGCCAAGTTACCAAGATGGTTGCCATGGCAACAAAACTCAGCCAATCACCGCAGTGATCTCATCAGGTTGAGATAATCTCATGAGGAACAGATATCTGCAATATGAAAGCTAAATGTTCAGGGTGTATATATATATATATATATATATATATATATATATATATATATATATATATATATATATATATATATATATATATATATATATATATATAAATAATAGCATGCTTGCACAACTAAAAACTCAGCTCGCAGTGACATGATCCCTATGAAATTGCTGTGGCACTTCCCGGACATGCCGACAATGTTTGGGAAGTCTTGGCGTTCCATAGTACCACTTGCATTTTGCACAATGTGTATTTTTGTCATTCCCCGTGTACGGTCTGTCGTCTGCTACCAGCTATGTTGTTCTGCTATCTCGTGCATATGCAGGAGTATCGCTGGTATATATATATATATATATATATATATATATATATATATATATATATATATATATATATATATATATATATATATATATATATATATATATATATATATATATATATATATATGTACACAAAAGTACACAATAGGATCCTAAGCCAACCACCCTAACGGCAAAGCTAATGCCAGGCTAAATAAAAGTGATAATAAAATGGCATAATATTGAAGAATAAAAAGTTAACTTAAAAAAATTACAGTGGTCATTTCTTAAAACAAATTGTAGTACAAATCCCATCATTAAACAGAAAGCATCTGAAAATGCAAAGCCCATCTGCTTTGTATTCTGACTTGTTATTCCATATGCCAAACGGTACGTTTGACCATTTGACCAAATTCTTAATTTGTCTTCTCCATATTCTCATTATAAAGCTTTGTTGAAAATTTGATGACTAAAGCTCAAATGGTAAAAAGTTACAGCCCAGACAGACACACGAACACACAGAAGTGATTGCAAAACTCCGTCTTCCGCTGCGTGGTGGATGGGCTAATAAGTCGCTTCGACATTCGATGTTGTTCCTCCGCTTGTCATGAGAATAGAAACCACACAGAGGTAAAAAAACTTATTCAGGTGTTTCAGCAGCAAATTAAAATTATGCTGATCTTCCAGAGAATCAAGACCAATATGAGAAACAATCATTCCTACGACAGCACCATACCCGTTTCACTTACTATATTTGGAATTCTCATGAACAGCCACCAGCAGGCATGTGACAAGTTTATTGCAAAAATGAGTGGGGGGGGGAGTGGGATGGAAGACTCTGTTGTGGGAGAGGTGTGTGGTGTAGGTGGGCAAGTACAAGTACATTGCTCCAAACAACACAAATGAAATATTTAATGTGACAAAGATGTTCAGTTTTGAGGGAGATTCAAATTTGCATTGGACCTTTGCCAATACAAGATGATGTACATTTTTGCTTTTCAGTGAATTTGCCTTGATGAGAAACACCTGCTCCATTTGGGAACATTGGCGAGTCATCTCCACCACTCCCCCCCCCCAATTTGCAGGCGACGGGGGGGGGGGTGTTCCCATGACCTGACCCCGGGTACTGCCAAAACGTATGCAAACTTTGGTGGCGAGCCCTTTATTTCAATGATTTTTCAGATGTAAATACACATACACGCACCTCATTTAATATAGTAGGAGCGCTAATTAACAAAGTAGAGCACCGCTCGATTGATCATCCATTGCATGTTAAACTGCTTGCTTAATCTCTTGATAGAAAAGCTCTTTGGTGCCCTGACAAAATTTGGAATTCTGGTATCCTGGTTTGCATTCCCAATTGCAATATTCTCTGGAGACCAAATAATAATGAGAATGCTTAGACTATGGTTGATATACATGATCACCAATCCCTTCAATCCACTGGGGAGATGCCTCATTTTTTACCAACATATCCAGTTCCAAAATTCCCATTGTATCCCATGAGGTGGAGCCGAAACATTTTTCCCTTTTTCAGAAATAGGTTTCAGAGCCAACAACATGACGTATTCCAATGAAAGTCATGAAAGCCACTCAAGTCAAATTACTCCTGGGATCATTGCACCACAAAGCTACCTTGCTTATTTGACCTGCATCATTTATTTTGTGGAACACATGTATGAGTGGAAGAGAACCAGAATCTACTGTTGACTGTCTCACATTGGCGTGTTTATCAATCCCATTGGTATGGATGATAACTAATGATGTTTAGAAACAAGGTCAAATTCCAAATTATCTGTTGAATTGTACATTATCTACGAATGCGCTTGCAATTTAGAAGCGTACAGTCAGCTAATGGTCATTTTCGACAACTTATGCACAAACTTCACTTTGAAAAATACGTTTTATAGACATGCAATTCATCATAGCCAACAGCCATCAACTTTCATCTACCCACTGCTGGATGGTAGCCTCATCAGGACTACTGAACGAACATCTGCCTTTGGCAAATTATCCAACTTGATGCTGCAAACCTTTATTTTATCGTGCCATGTTCCAAATTGTTCTCTGCGGTTGTTTTTCATGTCCCTTGGCACCCACTCCAGTATTTCTCTTATCCAACGATGATCATTCTTTACTACATAATAAGCCCTTCGCCATTTTTGGTTTTATTTATTTATTTATTTTTCCTTCAATGACATCACAAATCCTTGGTGGTGGTCACCAATTTAAATTACCTTCGCCACCAAAGGTGGACGGAGGTCATGTTTTCACCCGCCATTTTCATACCAGATTTTCATACCAGAATTACTGAAGTGATTCTTCACCAATGCGAGATAGGCCCAAAAACGATATAGAGCACGGTGTCTCAAAAAGTTGTAGACGAGATATGATAAAACTTTGTAGATGAGTTGGGTTGATGAAAAGAACAATTTTGGCTCAGTTCCAGAGGCATATCTGGCCTATCAGTAGGATGCAAAACGTAAACTGTTTAGCATGGTGGAGGTATGTGCTCTACCAAGAGACACTAGTTTAGTTTGTTCACACCCCCTTCTGGTTCCCCACAAAACAATTCATCCAAACGGTTCTCGTACAGATACTTGGGTTCCTCAGTCAAAGGTTTTAATCAGTGAGTCTGGTGCACTCATCGGTGATGGCGACAGGCTGTTTTTGCACAGAAACTAGAAAAAAAAATTTTAACGAACAAGAGACGTTGTGCATAGCACAATACTTGTGAAATCCATAAAACAAATTTGCCCTTAAAAATAATTAGCGATTGAATTCAATGACCAAATGCAAACAAATTTGACCTTCAAATTTCAAGTCAAATGGAAGAAAAGTCAGTTTCAGAAATTCAGCCGCTGATGGCTGTGGCAGCCATTTTCCACTGCCATCAAAAAATTTGAGATGGCCCAATATCGAAATCTGTTCATAATATGATAGGCAACTGGTGTGCCAAATTTGGTGCTTTCCTCACAAAATGTATAATTGTTATGCTAAGTTGCCCCACTATAATACCTTGACATACGAGTTTAATTTGTTCTGTGACCGAGCTCGTAACTCGGTTTGCTCGTGTATCAAAACAATTTTCCCAATTGAAATTAATTAAAATACCATTAGTCAGTTCCAGTCCCCCCCCCCAATTTTTTTTTTAATTCACTTTATCGCTAAACTTAATTGCTACAATTTTTTTTTTTACATTTTATTTTTTTTATTCCCTTTGCCGTTACACTTAATTGCTACAATTAGCCGTTACCGCAGCTTCGAAAGAATCGTAACGCCCTTGGCTGGCGTTATAGCCTTCAACGAATCCTTCTGCTCGAGAATAGTACACATCGTTGAAGTACTACGCTCAAACTCCCTCGCCAACTCGACAACACGCACTACACGTTCATGTTTTGCAATGATTTCACGCTTCATTT
The DNA here is from genome assembly GCF_056783735.1 of Eptatretus burgeri. Taxonomy (NCBI): domain Eukaryota; kingdom Metazoa; phylum Chordata; class Myxini; order Myxiniformes; family Myxinidae; genus Eptatretus; species Eptatretus burgeri. Next base: position 63,112,033 of record NC_140971.1, read on the forward strand.
CAAGCGACATCATTCGTTTCTTCTTAGCACTGTCCTTTGCAGTTACTTTTTTAGGACTCATGGTTGAGTTACAACAAAGAAATTTGGCTAAATAACTGCACCAATGAAAAAACAAGAGCTAAACACAACGCAGATTACTACGGTACGACCCTACTCAACGAGATAACCAAGAGAACTGAACGAGTGAGTGGCGGGAGATGCGTGAAAAGGCGGGAGAAAAAAAAAATAAAAAATAAAAAAAACAGCTCGCTCCACTCGTAACACAAAGCAAAAAATCGTCCGAGCAACGGCTCGTAACTCGGAATACTCGTAAGTTAGTGCATCCGTATGTCAACGTATTACTGTACTTGCAAAATCCTAGATTTTGCGAGTAAGACCGACAGACAGACAGACAGACAGACAGACAGAATAACACACAAAACGAACCAATTCACTTGAAAAAATCTTCAATTTTTGGAAGTGATTACAAAAATAGATAGATAAAAATTAAACATTGCCCTTTTTTTTGCTGATTTTGTTTGTATACCAGTATGTCGTTGAGACTTGTGGAATGGCTAACACAATGTTTTTGTCTGTTCTGTCCTGATCCATTCAAAAACAAACCATGGAAAGAGCAGAGGGTGCAAGACCAGAAAGGAGGCAGTAGAAGACAGAGACCACCGATATGTCTGCGATGAAGTAATAGGCACATCGACTCAGCTTCAGCAGGGGAGATTCCAATGATCTTGAAGGCCTTGGTTCCCACAGCGTCAAGCTGAGCAAGATGTGAGGCAGCGGAGCCAGACCAAAGGGGAGAGCAATACTCCATCAAGCTGCGGATGAAGGACTTGTAGTTGGATTGGAGTTCAGATGTGCCAAGGAAGGACTTTGTATGGAGAAGGATGCCAAGTTGGTGGCTGGATTTGGAGGTAAGCGTTGAAATGTGGTTTCCCTAAGCAGATCGTGGCCGTTAGTGAGACCCAGGAGTTTGAATGAATGGACTTTCTCAAGAGGAATTATATTTTTTGAAAACCATTGAAAATCATTAATCACGGTGTAATTAGAAGGGAAAATAAAATTTGAATTTTTTTTGCCAATCACAAAGTGCCGAGCCTTAAAGTGTCGATTTTCAATTTTGGCCATTGACGTCACACCTTGAACTCACCTTGATCCAAATGGCGGCTTACATAGAGAAAAAGTGCTCTATATTTCAAGCTTGGATTCCGATATTGATTCCAATGCCATTAGCAACTCTTATCTGAAGGTTCTCAGTATGTCGAACCTGATCAGTGGGATTTTGAAGAAATGATTGGAGCCAAAATTAGTGATGGAAATGCTTTCGGAGGAATTGTGGAGCCGTATTGTTTTGAGCCTAATGCGAGCGATTCAGATGAAGATGGTGACAATGGAGGCGTTAGTGAAGGTGAAAACGCAGGTCGCATGTGCACTACAGATTGAACAGAAAAACAAAACCGACCAATGACGATTTATAAGGGACTTGTAATAATTGATAAATCAGTTATACTACTCATGCAGAGGCACAGCATGGACAAGGCACACTCGGACAGTGCCTACAAAATGGACGATGAATGCTTTGTCCCACTGTCGCAGGCTGACGAGATGTCCTGTATGTTACGGGATCATCTTGTTTCATACTTTCCTGGGACGCCATTTGTGTCTGTGATTGTGCGGTGTGGGTGTTCCGCATCAGTGGAGGGAGGTGTGGTGTAAGGGGGGGGGTGGTTTGGGGTGGTGGTGGGTATTGTTAGGTTTATGGTTAATGGAGGATTGTGGGGTGATTGTGGCAGGAGGAGGGGTTGTGGGGTGGTGGTGGTTATTGTGGGGGTGATCGCTGATGGGGGATTATGGAGGGATGGTGGAGTGGGGAGTAGTTGCCCGTTACATGTGCTGGTGGCTGGGTTGAGATGGTCTTCCAGTTTCGAGTGATGGCTGTTTCTTCCACTTAATCATTTAACCGCTTTCTTCCGCTTAATCTCTCTATCATGGTGAATAACAAGATCTAGCCATCTCTGTTGTTTTATAAAAATGCTCTGTAAAACGTCCCAAGAACAAAAGGAACATTTTGTCAGCCCGATCCACACGGGTATTTCAGATAAATCTCCTCCAATTTCTGGCAAACTTAGGGTTATTTGGCCATTGGTGTTGCATGAAACCCTTTGCTTGTATTAATGCAACCACCAAGGATACATCGACTCGGCATATTTGTGGAAAATCTAAAATTATTTGGCGTTGAGTTAAACCCGACCATGATGTAACCCGTGGACAATATGAATCTGACAGTGTACTTCCAGGTGTGACGTTAACGTCTAATCGTGAAGAAGATTGACTTTTAATCGCAAAATTACTTGCTTTACAAATCACAAATCGCAAAAAGACATCATACCTATTTTGTAATCAAGAGAGAGATTAGCTTTGGTGGTCTAAATGTTGGGGTTCCCCTTTAAAAAGGTTTTTTTTTTTTTTAAAGAAGTGTTTTTATTTCATGTAGATTCTGTATGGAGAGAAAAGGGTTGGGGGGAATGTACAACTAGCAGCAGAAGGAAAATGTTTTGGGGTGAAATGAAGTAAAGTGGTTAAAAAAAATTGAAACGAGGAAGGGATAGCGGATAATGTTTTTGAAGAAAAACAACACATGAAGCATTTCTGAAGGAGATATAAGGGTTGAATGATGCATTTTAAAATGTTTTTAAAGGAAGAAAGAGCATTTATATTGAATGAAAATTCAGTTTTGAGACGTTGAGAAAAGAGGGGGGGGGAAATGTAGAACTGGGAGAACAGGCAGGAAGAAATTCAAGTAGAAATGAGATCGAACATTGAGATTGTGTGAAGTGAAAGATAAAAGTTGCTTTTTTGTTGTTAGTGCTCGTTGTTGATTTTTTGAGGTGAGGAGGGGAAATAGGATGATGTTGAGGAGGTGGAAGCAAGATACCCGAGAAGAAAGAAGCAAAACGGAACATGGAGACAAATAATTTTCACTTTCTATCCGAGGAAAGGCCATGTCAGGCCTTGAACAAGACGAAAAGAATAGCACAAACAACAAATGAATTAACATGAAATATTGCATGGGTTACAACAGCAATACCTGGACAAATGACATCAACATCACATTAAAAAAAAATACAAAAACATGACGAATATGCTTCGGAAAACTCAGCTTCATGAGGTGCAAATGAACACCTCAGATTTCATCAGCATGTTGCAAAAGCCACCAAACCTTTTACATTCTTATCTCTCAACATCTCTTGTGTCCATCTTGCCTTCTCCACCACAAGTGTTACAGACTTTCACCACGAAAACGACAAGATGCTACGAATGCGAAACACAAACACAAGCAATCCATCCCTCTGCCAAACACACTTTACATGGTCATGTGTCATCACATTTCAACAAGACATTCTTTTCCCACAGCTGGCCAAGCTAATGGTCTTGTACACCTCACGTTTAAATTTACTTAACGAGCCGTCAGTTTGTTCGGCATCGCAATAGCCAATTTGTATTTAAAGGGTCATAGCATGTTTGCAGTGAGCCCACAAAGCTATTTCTCGATGGAAACGCGAGACATACACAGCCCCATTTCATATTTAAAGGGATGAATCCGCCCAGTTTTGAACCCCCATACATGGGCAAAACATCCGATATCAAGGATTATTCACTGAGACAACAGACAAACATGAATTCTGCCATGCCAGATAACATCTGCCTCCATTTCGCAGTCCATTATTGCATGTTCCAGACCCTTCTGGTTGACTCTAACATGATCCATCCAAAGGTTCCCCAACAGCCACCTCATTATGACTTTTATCTCCTTTGAGTTAATCTTGCACACTTTCCTCACACATTAAAACCTTCACAAGTTTTAATAGGTGACTCTAGTGCACTCTTCTACCCAGTCATCAGTGAGAGCGACAGGTGGTGTGTACACAGGGGTTCACAACACAAGCTTCACATTCACATTAGCGTATCACCAAACACATGGCAAGCGACGATGATGTGCATCATCCAATAAGAGCCACACATCAGCCACCCAAGGAAAGACGACACTGCAGGCCACACACAAATGTTGGCACACAAGCATCAAACGTCAAATCAAAGCCATCAAATCCCCCCCCCCTCCATCCCTAACTGAGTGGACCTCAAACATCAAAGGCTCCCCACTTCAACCAAACAGATCTCTCAATCAAGGCAGCTGCTGATAAAACTGGCATCTGCTTAACAAATTGCTTCCTCCCACAGGACGTCTCCGACTCCTCTGTGCATCTCCCCAGCTATTATCTCGTCCGATTTGATAAGACTCTGCCCCTTATGGCAGAGTTGCTCTTGACAACAAGAACTCAATTTCTCACTGTCTATGGCGTGATTGTAGCACTCCCAAACCTGAGGAGTCCTACATCTATTGCTCCTGATATCAACTCAACCTGGGAATTCCACCAGAGAAACCTACTCTCGCTTATGTACAGATTCATCCCATATCATCTCATCTTCAGTTATGCGAACAATCTTCACACACGTGTCAGTTAAAGGCTAGATGTTGTGGTATTTGTGAGTAAGCATTAGTAAATGAATGATTAAAATTGATGGCAACATGTTACAATTTTCGTTGAGAATGGATCGGTAAATTGTAATTTTAACTGCTTGATGTAATGAGCTAATTTTGACAGTAGTTGGCAGTATTGTATTGTATTTTAAACTGCCGAGTGAGATTCGTGAAGGTGCTGGAACGTTCTCAGATGAAACTTCCAGTATGGACGAGAATCGCATTTACGAGAAGGCATGGGATTGTTCTGTGTTAGAATACAAAACCATGTGAGGGAGGTATAGAGAAACGGGTGACATGTGACAAGACATCTGCATCATTCGACCCTGTGCTCGATTTAACTATGATGAGTGAACGAGGTGTTAATGCCCAGAGCGGTTGGTCAAGTTTGGAGCCGGTTATAATCAGGTTGATTAAAACTCAAGAAGATTGTGTCTCGGGAAAGAATTAATTTGAGCTCTTCAATCATCCTGGACAGGCCAGCGTAGGAGAGAACACAAGGTGACAAAAATCAATAGTCTTGTTATGGACGTTGTATGAAATGGTGAACTTCCTCATTTGACTTTGTATCTGTTGATTTGAAATACAACTTTCAAAAACATTACGCTGTTGATGTGGTCATTGTAACGTCACTCAGAAGTCACAGACCCCAACTGAAAACGATCCATTCAAGAGGTAGCCGACCGGAACGTTCGTTTAGATGCGTGACGCTTACGCAAACCATGGAAGAGTCATGAGAGAATGGGCTGGGTTCAGCACCACAAATAATATACGTACACTAAAAGGAAAACCGGAAGGTATGCATAACCACCACCACCATGGTACACAGAATCCTGTGGTAAGGCAGTTGCTCTGAAATCATTTGCATCCTCCTTCTGGAAAGCAAACCCGACCGAAACAATCTCAGATCATTCCACAAAGTCCGCAACAAGGTGTGTCCACTCTCAGCAGAGCCAGAAAACATCTGTCCAACCTAAAGATTAATTTCCAGTTTTTCCTTCCTGAGTGCTTGTTTCTGTATCTATCTCGTCCACACAGTGAGCCCTCCCCTACCCCTCATTCATCCGGACACGCATCATTTTTACCTCTATTTTGTTCCTCTATTTTGATTTTACCCAAATCTACCTCTATTTTGTTCCTGAACCTTTCTGTTGGTGTTTTCCCCTCTCTTTCTTATTGCTCCTTTTATTCTGTTGTGCCCTGTGTTGTCGCTCTTCCATGAGCATTCACTTGGGATACAGCAACAAAAAAAAATTGCAAACTGAAAACAAAAATTTTATATTTTCAGACACGAGTTGCAAAATGGTGAAAAAGGAAGAAAACAAATGCTCGTGTGGTCACATGGTCAAGGTAGATCAACATACGCCTTTGCAAAAAGGGTGGGGGGCACACAACCTCCAGGACAGATAACTGGGCACCATACCCATTGCACACTCACATTTAAAATAAACAAATAAATAAATCTACCTCAAGGCAAGATTATAAACTCCAATTTCAAAGAGCAGGGTATACTTACTGTTCCAATTCACATTTTTGGCAGACAAACTAAGCAATCAAATTTGAGAATAAGAAATGGCCTTAAAAACAAGTTAGATGAAAAGAAGTAAAAAGCATGCATCATTTTTGTTTGAGCAATGCTGGTGGGATTGACCGTTTATGCTCACCAAGTTAAAAATAACTTATTAAGGTACCCAGTCAGGACTGGGTAACCTATTGTTTTTTCTTCTGTTTATTTCTTATTTTCCTTCCGCCGGCAATTTTCGGGTTCTTTCGCTTTAAAAATAATTTTGTCAGGAACGGTAAGTCCGATCGACACGAAATTTTCACCATAGTATGCATCTTTTTTGATAGCAAACTTAAGTGGTAATTGTGACGTCATAGGTCACGTGGTACGGGCGCCATCTTGAAAAAAAAACGATAAACTTTGCACCTCTATCTCTGAAACCGTGCAATGGAAATTTTTTTCGCTTCATACATTTTAATGAACTTCGCATCGGGAAGACGGGTTATTTTGTGACGTCATCTGTGAAGCGGAAAACTGGTGAAAATTCGTCAAGTATAACGCTGCATAGGAAAAATCTGAAATTTTAGCCTCATCTACACAATTCATTGTAGAAAAAATATATTATGACGGCAGAGGTGACTTGGTTCGGCAGCCATCTTGTTTTGAATTTTTTTTTTAATCTTCTCCAGAACTGCTGGACAGATTGAGGCAAAACTTTACACACACATTCCCCATGACGTCCTTTTTCAAGTTTGTTAATTTCTTATTGATAGGTCACATAGTTTAGTGGCCATCTTGAATTTATACCTAAAACCTTCAAACTTTTTCTCCAGAACGGCTGGTCAGATCAAGGGGAAACTTCACATATGTATTGTTCACGAGTAGTGAATATGTTTGTTATTTTCTAATTGATCGGTCACATGGGTTTAGCAACCATGTTGGATTCAAGAAAAATATTAAATAATGTTTTCTCTGGAACCACATAACCTATCGGAGCGAAACTTGGCAACTATGAGCTGCCCCCATGCCTGCATATGCGGTAAAAATTATGACGTCACAAGTCACATGGTTTGTAGGCCATCTTGGATAGAAAGACGCACCTTATCCGATTAATACGAAACTCCACCCACTTGTTCCACTGCACGCTTGGAAGCAGAATATAAGTTTATGATGTCATAGGTCACATAGTGCGTCAGCCATCTTTGATTGAAAATTAATAAATTTTAAAAATCTTCTCCCTCAGAACGGCTAGACAGAGAGGCAAAAATTCACACACTTTCCCCAAGATATCCTTTCACAAGTTTGTTAATTTCTAATTGATAGGTCACATGGTTTGGTGGCCATATTGAATTAACGCAAAAACCTTCAAACATATTCTTCTACAAAATGGCTCAACAGATCACACGGAAACTTGACAAAAGTATTGCTCAAGGGTAGTGAATACAAGTTTGTTCATGAATAATTGATAGCTCACATGGTTTGGCAGCCATGTTGGATTCAAGAACAATATTAAATATTGTTTTCTCTGGAACTACTTATGCTATCGATGCAAAACTTTGTGACTGTCATTTAAGTCTCATGTTGTATCAAAGGCGGACGTCTGGCTACCCGGTCATCACTGCCAGCAGTTATAAAGTGGCAGTTCTAGTTATTATTATTATTATTATTATTCCCCTCTCTTTATAAGGGGCGAGGTCAAATAGTACCAATTTTCCGCCCTGCCTTAACTACGATACTCCTCCACTTCCCTCTGTCCTTAGCCAATCATCTCCACTCTCCAACCAAACCAACCTCATTCACATCCATCCCTCAAACAATCTACTTATTTTCCTCCTACCTTGCTCCCTCAACCGATACACTCATTTGGCCGTTCTCAGTTCCCCCATCTACACCACATTTGCAGCCAACTTCAGCCAGATTTTTACCAATCTCCCTATCAGGCTTATTTGCACACCAATCTCCTCCCTCAGTTCACCTATTATCCTCCTATTCACCATCCTACTGACCCATTTGTTCTCACAGACCCACAACGTCTGTTGTCTCTCCATCAGTTCCACATTCTTCAGACTGTAAAGGTAGATTGGCATTACACAAGACATCAGAACTTTCCTCTTCAATTTCCTTGATATTTGTCTGCTGCCATTAATCCCTTCACCCTCATCGATGCATATACAACCACCTGTACCTCCTCCGCACCTCTTCCTCCAACTAACAGTCCCTGGTCACGTTCCCAACCCAGATACTCAAATGTATTTCCCCATATGATCTTCTTCCATTCTAATCTGGTAATATATTTTCTCTGCTGCCAGACCCATATCACCTCAGTTTTCTGCACACTCATCTTCAGTTCCTGCTTCACGAATGCCTTCTTCCACTCCCCAGTACCTTTTGCATCTCCTGCTTACTCTCTGCAGCAACGACCAGATTTCCACATACAACATCCTCTGGAGATTATCTTTAACTTTTACCCTCCTGTGATAAACAGGAGTGGGTTGAGAGAGCTGCCTTGCCTCAAACTGATGTTCACACTGAACTCCAACATACTGGGACCAACCAAAACTCTTCCCTTTGTTCCCTTGGACATCCCTTCCATCAACCTAACTTCTGCTTCTGGCACTCCCAATCATATCAGCATCCCCATCATGTCATGTCTCGGGACATTTTCATCGGCAATCTCCAGGTCCACAAATCCCAATGTATTTTAGCTTGCACCTCCAACCTCTTCTCCACAATCTCTCTCAGTATAAACGTCCCATCCATCGCACCCCCCCTCTATAATTTCTGAAACCTTGTTGCTCTTCACCGATCTCTGTCTCCCCACTCTTCCTTATCCTCCCATGTAGAATGCTCTCCATTTTCTTCATGAGATGACTTAAGAGCGTAATGCCTTTGCACTTCCCCGGATCTTGAACATTGCCCGAAATCTTCCACAATCGACAATTATCCTCGTCCTCGTAGCCTCCGGAATCAAACCCTCTATTACATACATTCAACTTCATCCATCCGACTCTGACATCTCCCAATGCAATTAGCATCTCTGTACGCACCTCATCAATGCACCTGGTGCTCTTTCCTCATTCATCCTCTTTAATGCTGCCTACACCTCCTTCTCCATTATCTCCATCAATTCAACTTCCATCTCTACATAACATGGAAGCTACGATTCACTGTTGATTCCTCCCCATTTAAACAGATCCTTGAAATAGCCTTCCCATACCTTCAATACTGCACCCCATCTCAGTCACTTGTCTTTCACGACAATACTTCATCACCTGGTTGTCCCCTTCTGGCCTTATTCTTTTTTTATCCTCTTCACCAACCACCTTCACTACTTCCTCCACGCAACATGGCTGTATTTTTTTTATCCCGAGACAACACACCCTTTCTTAATGTCCTTCCACACAAAACATCTGCAATTACCAAAACGCCTCTGTACTCCTTCCACTCCTCCAAATCTTTGCTTCTTTGCTATGTTCCTCATAATTATCCCTCATCTCTCCTTGTACTCTGTGGTAACATTATCCCTGCACTTCCACCACATCTTCCGTCAACCTACTCTGAACTTCCCTCCTTTTCTTCATGCGTTCCAGAAACATCACAGGCTTGTGCCGAGTGCTGACATGCTGTCCCGCAAACGCCTTACAGTCCTTGATCCTCCACAACTGTTGCTTCCGCACGACCCACAAACTCCGTCGATGCTGTCCATTCCTACAAGTAATTTTGTGACTGTCCCATTTCTGAAAGAATGAACCTGCAATGGCCATTCCATTTCTCACCACCAGCTCTTGGCCCTCTCGATACAAAGTTACCCATTCAAATTTACCAATACATTCCTCTTTAACTGGTTCCGCTACTCCCACGTGCTCAAAGTCCTCCACAATGCACAGCATTACCTTCAGCTAACCATTCTATCATCCTCTGATGTGAATCCCTGAAGGCCTAGTCACAACTTGACGTTTTAGCCAGCTTATGCCGATTTTTGGATAATTTGTGTAAAACACTGCCATACGTCGTAGTATGCTGGCTTTAAACGTTGTACTTTGCGGTTGTCCTCAAATTTTCCATGCTTGAAATTTTAAGACTTATGCCAGCTTATGACTCACACGTTCCGCATAACGCTGGCCATAAGTTGTAGGCATGTTACGCGATCGTTGACACACGTTACTTGCAAGGTACTCATAAGTCGAAACACGTCAAGGTAATGGTTAGCGTCAGTGTTCCAGACTCCCTGGTTTTTTATTTATTTATTTATTTTTTCTTCGGTATGATGGTGATGTTGACACTTCAATTTCTAGTGCGGTTATAATATAGTCATGCGCCGCTTAAGGACGTTCCGGGCAACGACGGATCGCATATACGACGGATCTGCCAGCTCTGAAAAAAAAAATGTAACTGAAAAATTCCTACCGCCGAGTGATGTAGCCTCATATAAAAACAGCACATACAATTATGTACACTGTACAGAACATAATACCTCATAGTGATAATAAACGACAGTGTGGCCCTGTTTTAATGCAATCGTTGAGGTCCATAAAATGTCATCGCGAAAAAAACAGGATCGTGCTAAATCGGGATTCAAGGAAATCGGCTTTCAAACTGAACCAGTTTCCACGTTTACCTTCTGGCAAGTAAATTACCTTTGAATTGAAGAATTCCGCGAATAAATCGTTCTTCGTCGACATTAAAACACAAATTTATTTTTAGTGAAGCTTTTTATGTTGTTAAAACAATCGCACTGTTCCGAAAATAGATATCACAATTGACAGGTGCTCGTTTCTTCATTTGTAAATTATAACTTCGATGCAATGATTATGTATTTATAAAATCCAAACGCTAATTATTCACCTTTCTACAATCGATGCGAGAGGAGATTGTAAGCTGCTGCTAACAACACCGATGGCAGTCATGAACAGCACAAAGGTAAATGTAACGTGTCTTCCGTCTCTCTTAGATGTGTGTTACAATTGCCGACAGTATTCAGTACAGTAGCATGCTGTACAGGTTTGTATCCGAGGAGCAATAGGCTACACCATATAGCCTTGGTGTGTATGTTTGTGTAAGTACAATGTTCGAAAACGAAAACGAAAAAAAAAATGATGTTCGCACAACGACAACGTCGCTTAACGATGCGTTTCTCAGAACGTAACCCCGTTGTTAAGTGGCGCATGACTGTAATATAATTAATAGGCTGCCGCTCAACGATTTAAATCATAACCGCACGAGAAATCGAAGTGTCAACATCACCGTCATACCGAAGGAAAAAAAAAAAAAAAAAAACAACAAAAAAAAAAAAACAGGGAGTCTGGAACACCGACGCCAACCATTACCTTGATGTGTTTTGACTGATGAGTACCTTACAAGTAACTTTTGTCGACGTGTGCCAACGTTCGCATATCGTGCGTACTGCGTACAACTTATTCCCATCGCATGCGGAATGTGTGAGGCATACGGCAAGTATGTCGTAAAATGTTTAACACGTTTAAAATTACAAGACGTACTCCACTTAATACGACGTACGATAGCGTTCTTTAGCGTTCTATTCACGTATACCAAATTTACCCATACCGTATTCGACGTGCGCCAGCGTTTTAGACGCATTTTTCAGAGGTCGGCATACGCTGGCAAGATCGCCAAGGTGTGACTGCGATGTTGACACTTCCATTTATCTGGCGGTTATGATTTAAATCATTGTGCGGCAGCCTTTTAAGAGGCGACGTCCCGTCATCGTCGGCGATACGTGCAGCGCGCTATGCATAAGTTAGACTATCGTTGGGCATAGGTTGTGAAGGCCGACAACAGGCTAAGCATTCGTTGGTATAAGTTATCTATAAGACAACGAAACGTTCTGTGTCCGTTACTAATATGTTATGCATACGACCAACTTGTTATGAATACGTCCGAATCTTTAAAAAAAACATCAAAAGTTCTACGTAAGCCAGCGTTTTACATACATTTTGATACGTTGCCATTGCTGGCTAAAACGTCAAGGTGTGACTGGGCCTTAACACGTGCTTCTCTGCCTCAGTCCTTCACGTTTATGGCTCGTATATAGACATAATAAGTACCATTTTCCCATTTATTACAAACCACAACAAAACTATTTGACCCTCCCATCTTTCCACTCTGATCACCTCCTTGCTGATCTCTTCTGAAACTATTATTCCCATACCATTACTCCTTCCATTCCCTTTTGCATGCAACAGCTTGTAGCCTCCTCCTACCTACCTCTTCACCCTGTCTATTTTCCATCTCATCTCCTGCACATACTAAACATATAACCTCATGGTTGCTCTGTATTGTCTCCACTACCTTGACCTTCCATCCCCTGCATTGATAACACATTCAAACGACATAGCCAGACCTAGTTTCTGAACCACTGAGTGTCTGGCAGAGCTAGTGCAATCTTGATCAATTTGGGATGGTCTGGTCAATCAGGATTGCTGCCCAAGCAGACCTGCTGGACATAATCACCATAGCCTGCTGAGACCATTCTGCACCTGCACACACCTCTCTCCACTTTCTCTCCCATCCCACGATTGCATTTTCTCCACCCACGCGACTCCTCTCCGCAATCCTTCTTCACGTTCAATCCTTCAACCCTACTTTCACTACCCTCACTCCTCCCTACCCCACTCCCTTCTCTAGCAAACAAAATGGCTTGCTACTTATCAGGGCCTCCATAATTTTGACAAACATTATTTGATTAGGAGAAAAAAAGAAAAGCATTAGATACAGAAAATGAAATAATAAATAACAAAAGGTACCTGTCTGATTTTTCCATTCCACAAATGCAACCTTTTTGTTTGGCAGCAAAATAGTCATGATCAAAATCATTTCCAGAAGATATCAGAACTTCACCAGATTTACAACCAGTATCACCATCAGACTCCTGAAAAAGTACAGGACAAACCATAAAAACATTTTTTTTTTCAAGCCATTAATTTACCCACTTCAGAAAAAAAAAAAAAAAATCACATTCAATTTTATACACAGTTCAATAAAACAAATGCTCGACCTTGGTAGTTCAGCATACAATGCAAATAAAGTTGAAAAGGAAGACGACGACATCAAGATACAATATATTGAAACAAAGTGAAACTTTCATACCTCTTTAGTGGGAGACGTGATCAAGTTGATTTCTCGCACGTCTCCTGGACCTTGTTCTCCAAAATCCGTAGAATCAGAAACGTCCACTCCAGCACATGGATCATCAACAAGAAGAGGTTGTACAACCATCGACTCTTCAACGGGTTCCCACTTCACTACGTCGACTAACCTAACAGAAGCCATGGTGCATTTGGGGGGTTCATTCCTGCCGCTCAAAAAGTCTGCCTTCTGGCAAACAACCTTTGGTAAATGAAGACTCTGAACTTTTTTATTTCTTAGACGTCTCTGCAACTCCTTCAGTGAAATTTCATCCTCATTACCGCTGCTGCCTGAGAGCTGAGTCATGCATTTTGGTTTACTTGGCAAGCTTTTCTTCGATTCATCTTCCTTTTCACTTTCAGAAACGCTTTCATCATCATCATCATCATCATCACTCTCATGATCACCCTCAAGTTCACCCTCATCACCACCACCACTACTACCATCATCAGAGGATTCACGATCACTATCAGAATCCCTCTCTCTTTCCGCTGGAGAGAGACTGCCTGAACTGTTTGGCGAACAAGCAGTCACTCGCTCCATTGAACCAGGAGAATCACCACCAGAATCCCCTGGCGACAGCGGTTTACGCAAACGTATGTGCGTTGACAAGAATGCTTGCAACTGTGGGGTACGCTTGGTAGCCCGGCCACTTCGTCGAGGCGCAGCTTGCATTCTACTTTGTGTAGCAGAACTCTCGCGTGCCTTCGACAACCCATCATCTTGTTTGTCACTTTGTGCTTCAACCTCATGCGATGCATCACGCTTGGCAAGCGTGCTGCGCCGAAAGCCCCATGTTTTACGTGGAGTGGTGCGTGTGTTCCTGGCACTATCGCCATTTTTCTTGTCCTCCTCTTCCTCACTCTGCGTAGTCCCTTCTGATGAGCATGAAAGACATATCCATCATTGAAATGCCAGTGCTGGCAACTTAAGGTTCACCTGGAATAAAATAAATTATTTAAATAAAAAAAAAACAATAGGCCAATTTTACCTTCTATCGCAACTTCATTGTCAGTAGATGAGGAGCAATCAGCAATTTTGGAGTTTGAATCTTGTTGGCAGAATGACTTCAACACATCCTCATCTGCACTTCCAACTTTGCCCTGATTCTGACCATGCTCATTTATGTCACAAACGGTGTTTGAAGAGCAGGCATCAGCCATCGCATTTTCAATGTCAACTTTGCAACTTCCATCCTCTTCTCGATTGATGGAAAAGTCAGTCATTTCACCTTCAACAATTTCAGAATACTCCTTGTGACAGGATGAGAAAGAAACCGCAAGAAAATAAAACAACTGCAAAAAACATGTAGCTAGTTGCAAGCGTTTAACAAAATGAGAAAAATAAACAAAGGAAGAAAACAAAAAAGGGGGCCGTTATAATGCCGAACAGATATGATGATAAAGCTTCAAACCCCCTCCCTCCCCCCCAACTTCTTGAAATAATAATGTCTGGTAAAGGAGCTTGCATAGTTTCTTTGAATACAAAGTGGAAGAGCAAGGCTCCAGATTGTCATTTTTACAGAGCTTCTTTTTATACACTTTCATATTATTCTTACCCTTTCCGATTTGTGAAGCGTTTTGAGATTTTGCAAAATAATAAAGAGCACCATGCAAGAAATATAATTCATTGATTGCATGAAGGGTCACAGATACACAGTGAAGCCATGAGAACCAAACACAAACAAGTATGTGAATGAACAAATGTAAAAAAAGGGGGGGGTGGATGACACACACACACACACACACACACACACACACACACACACACACACACACACACACACACACACACACACACACACACACACACACACACACACACACACACATACACACACACATACACACACTTTTTGGTAAGAGGGGTTGGTATGGGGAGAGTAAACGGGTGTAGAAAATATCAAGGGTAGTGATGGACAATGACCGAGATGTTGGTGTACTGCAGTCATGAAGAGTAAAAGAGAAGAATGGGAATGTAGTGACACAGAGGCAAATCTACAAGCAAGAAGACATTTTAACAAAGGCATGGAGGTGACAAGCAAGCGTGGATACAAGGGGAGGGTGACTGGAAGGGCACGTACATCCTTGGAAGGGGAAGTTAGAACTCCATGGGCTGAAAAAATGGAGGGGAGGAGGGTTGAGAAGATGATCAGAGAGGAGTTAGAAAGCAGTAGGTCTTGTGTTTCTGTCTATTTGTTTGAGATATCATTAATGATGTTGCTTTGGATTCCACAGCATCCAGGAGAGAGAGAGGTGTGGAGAGGGTGGGGGGTGGGCAGCATTATCCACCATTATCGAGGGGAGAGCAGGATTTCATTGAATGACAGAGGCTTTGTAGGTCGTGAGAAGTTCTGGTACGATGGACAATACCGGAAGAGGATACCCAATCTACAGATAGTTTTTGAGTCCAGCATTGATCAATACATTGGGTCCAGTCTATCAAGAAGAGACGACAAATGGTGAGGCCCTTTAGTTCAAGGGATAGAACATCTGAGACAAACTTCAAATCCCAAATAAGACCATGACAAGGAAGTAGATAGATACACTGTGTGAATGTGTGTTTGTGTGCTAGTTACAGTCATCATGTTAGGCTGGCCCAGTAGTGTGGTGCTAATCCCAAAGAACTGGTCAAGGCAGTTGCTATGGCAGCCTGATGCGGTCACGCCAGGCCGGATCATGAGTCCATGAACCACAATATCATGCAGAGTGGGACACCAGAGGCAGTATATACACCTCGCTGATTTGGTGGAGTGTGCCTAATCTCAATTAATAACAGAGTGGAGTCGCACGGTGCACAGCACACTGTGTTATGGGTGCTAACCATCCGCATCCAATTTGTACTTTAATGGACGTGCACAATTAAAACCTCGATGAGGATCACCCAGATTCACCTGGAGATCAAGTAGTTTTGAAGTGTAATTGAAAGAAAAGCAGCAGGAACACAAAATTACACAATCAACCAATTATCCCTTAATCCCAACTGAAGGGGAAACTTTATTACCTAATCATGAAAGGACCCTTTCATTCCACAGGAGATGGACAGGATGGAAATACCACAAGCTGCCTCCGGTAGGACGCAGCATAACCCCAAGTGGAGACATGAGCAGAAAAAGATGTCGTGGCCATGGGCAGATGCTGGAAGAAGATAAGAGTGGGTGTGGCTTGCTGTATGGGGCGTGACTGCAGACTGCAGCAGCAAAGGGCAATTTCAGGGGGAAACTCGAGGAAGGTCACGCACAGTTTCCGTAGGGAAGTTCTCAAAACAATCTGACCCCGCCCCCCCCCCGGCTCTTCCCCGCGATCATGGCGCTCCGCTGGCTGCTACGGCACGGATTTCTGCAACTGCGGGGCCACGGGCACCTCACATCGCTGGGCCCCAGCACATACTTCAACCTCCTCCAGGGCCTGCTCTAACTCTCCTCTTAATCTCTATGTCCCTGGCACTAAATTCTTAACAATGGTGCTCCTGTTCTCCATTTTGTTTCTCCCTCTTCCGCTCTGGCGCGATATATTTTCTCATCTTATTCCTAATCTCCCTCCTATATTTTTCTCTATGTTCCTTCTAATCTCACCTGTCCCCTCATTTTCTGCTCATTTGGCTACTCTCGCTGTGGCCCACACTGTGGCCCGAATCCCCTTCCGACCATTGTGGCTAGACCAACCGCCATGTCCCGCTGCATAGTCCGCACTTCCTCCAATGATTCTGGAACCCTGTCGTGGCTCACTTCCAATTTTTATGAGTGAGCATGGCTATTAATTAATTATCGGTCAGCATCCCACTGGTGGTTCACGAAAGGGGGCACTAGGCTGATTTGGGGAGAAGATGACCGGGCAGGTGGGAACTCCAACTCCAACTCATCCTCCACTGGGCTCACGGTGGCATCACTCCAGAACATTCATCCTTCCATCCACCCACCCCCACCAACCCCTGTCATGTTTCCTTGACCATTCATTCCAATTTACAATCAACTTTGCACCAAATTTGGCATTCTCTCAATTTCACTTTAAGGCACAATTCCTTGTACTTCAGGTCCAAATCCCACTCCTCGACACCAGTGTTGAAGTCATCAGGTTCATCCGGCTGCCTGTCTCAGATCCTGGCGAACCATGTAAAAGCGGTGATGGCGGCTGGCCAATTTAGTCAGCCCAGCCAGAATATGCATCTCTCCACCACGATACCATTCTGAATGGGACTACCGAACCAGTAGACTTGCTGTGCTTGTCGGTGCCATATATACGTCTGTTCTCGAATAACATCCGAGCGGAGTCATTAAGCGAAGGTGGCCTTGTTCTAGGCACTAAATTGCCCAAATCCAATTTGTTCTTTAACTGACGTGTATAACTGCAATAGTAGTGATCAGAACCACCCGAATTCACTTGGAGACCAAGTGGTTTTTAAGTGCAATTGAAAGAACATGGGGCAGGAATCCAAAAAAACAGAAAAAAAAATTTAAATCGACAAACAGTTATCCTTTATCCATTACCAAATACGTGCCCACGAGTCAAAAAATGAACAGGAACCTTAATTACCGAATCACTTAAGGCCCCTTTCATTTCACAGGAGATAGACAAGACGGAAATACTGCAAGCTATGTCCGGTAGGACGCAACCCCAAGTGGCGACACAAGCAGGCAAGGAACAGTTTGTGGCTGTGGGCAGGAGCTGGGAAGAAGAGGAGAGTGGTCGTGGCTTACTGTGTGGGGCGTAGGTGCAGACTGCAGCAGCAAAGGGCTGGTTCAGGGTGAAACCCAGAGGCAGCTCATAGTCAGGCAGCAGTTGTCACCAACTTCAAGAATTTTGCCAACTTTGATTTTTCACTTTTATTTGTTCAAGGACATCACAATAAATCACTTTCAACTTGTCTTCTAATTTTCAGTTAAGTATTTCACCATGTGAGGGAGCTTTTTCAAAATGGCTGCCAAAATCATAAAAAAGCTGTTAAAATCGTAATTTTCACCAATAATTCCAGCAATTTAGAATGATATTTTCTTATGTTTTGGCCAAATTATCTTCAAGTAAGTTTAACAGTAAGCTTAAGTATCAAAAACATTGTAGTTAACAACTCAAAGAGGGCGCATTTCTCCAAGATGGTGGCCAAAATCATTTAAAAATTCCCATAAAATGTATCATTCATGATAAGGATTACCGTTTTGGTTCAAATTCAACTGAAAATGTTCACCTTTATGCAGTGTCCCTAATGTTTTCACAAGTTAAAGATGATTTCCTTCAATACTTGACATATTAAGGTTTTAGTGATTTGGATACACCTTAACTCAATCAATTATTGTGTACTCATAGACAATACTGTTGCAGGCCTAGAGATGAAATGTGTGGTGGTCTGAGAAAACCCATCGGAAGTCACAATGGACAAGTTTCTTGTTTAAAACGGTCACGCAACCTAACAATTTATTGTTTTTTTCCGCCCATCGTTACCATGTACGCTTATTCAAGAGTATGGAACAAGCAGGTCCATACTCTTTTGGAATAAGCGTGCATGGTAAAAATGGGAAGTAAACATAAATTGATATGTGTTTGTACCGTTTGTTCAAACGAGGAACTTGTCCAGCGCGACTTCTGACGGGGTTTCCCAGACCGCCATACGTTATTGTTATGCTTTTTGGACAAGTATCCTGACATCAATTTTGTTTAGTTACCAATACTTGTGAAGTATAATGAACATTTTCCATGCAATACCATTTGAAGTCCAAATTATATCTTGTAAGTTCATCAGCCCTGTATTGTCTATGGCAGATTAATATTATAGGGCCTGTCAAATATGAACTGGTCTAAAAATGCTCCTCCTCTTCTATTTCTGCAATATAGTCCTCTGAATTTTCACACCCATCACCACATCCGCAAGCATCGGTGCACACCAGTGTATTCTTTCGGCATCCACATCTGTTTGTCATGCAGGAACTGCTACAGGAACGGCTTCGAAGCTCCAAAAGAGCTTTTGGTGCATGTGGATTTTCACTTAATACTGGTATCAAATTACCATCCTGAAGTTGCCAAGAATAGTTGGTTGGTTGCGGAATGTGGCTTGCAGGATCACTTCAAAACCCATGGCTTGCAGGATGACTTCCAAACCAACGCCATGAAAACACCCGTTCTGCGTGAGGTTTTAATGTTCCGAGGGTGGGAGGGAGTTGCCGGCCCTCCTTTCCATTCTGTGCAAACAGGGACCACCGTAACTCTCACAATGTCTACACTTCCAGATGGCTTGTACAAAATACATACGTAGCGTTCCATCTGCTTGAAAACCTACTCTGGCACTTCAGTACTTCTTCCAAAAGCAGTAAATGCATCTAATATGGGGCCATCACGACTCATAAATGCCTTGAAATGACTTGTGACTCCCTTTCCAGCAAATGTGCCCGTGTTGTCTGTCCCTTTGAAGGCATACCATCCCACCAAGGCATCTGCTCTCTCTATTCCAAGTTTATTGTAGCTTTCCCAGATTGGTATCCTTTCTCCTTTTTTCCTAAGTAAGCAGGTCATTGGAGGAAGCAATGGATAGGTACCTGTGAGTAAAACAAGGACATCTGTATCTATGGAAAATACATCTAATTTGGCATTCTTGTCTTTGTGCATGACATCGATAGCATTTAACAAGACCAACTGGTCACCTTCCTCCAGGTTGTGATGCCCTGCAGTCATTTCTGACATTGACACTGTCTGACAAGTTGCCATTGGATTTCATCAGTGTGTGATGAATCACCAAAACCATCTTTTGGCTTCCTTTGTAATGATCTAGCAATTTATCCGCAAGATATTGGGTGAGTTCAGCTTTAGTGTCAATGTGTGCCAGAAATGACCACATTCTTGATCTCTGTAGAATCATTAACATGGTAATGAATGCATGTGTTCTTTTTGGTCCTCTTGTCTCGTGTTGTTTCTTTAAGAGATCCAGCTAGATACTGGTCAAAGACTACTCGAATTTCCTTTTATGGTTTACTCATGCCGTCAATGATCAACAAATGTGGCTGCAAAATGAGCAGCGGTAAACCTCTCATCTGTCTTCGTCACCATGTTGACAATGCACATTGTGTCTGCTATCAGAATTGGTGTTGCTGTGTCGCCATTTGCATCTTCTTCTGAAGGCTGATTTAAATCTTCTGGTAGAGGCAGATTCATGACAGATTGCACTACCTGGGATTTACCAGAGAGCATTATCATACTACCATCTGGCTGAAAGTTGGATGGTAGAGTACTGTCAAATTCATATTCTCCTATTGCATCTTTCACTTGGAACTCAGGTCGACTTTTGGTGACAACCAGTAGTCTAGAAAGCAAGTTTCTCTCCTGTTTGATGGACATCAACTGGCCCTTAACCTTTGCCTTTACTACAGGTCCAACATCCCTGAAGTAGGCAATGTTGTTCTTCTTCTGCGGATCCCAAAATCCAACTGTCTTTTCAACCATTCTACTCAAAACAAACTTCTCTATTGACTCTCTTCCAAGTTGATCACGATTTTCAATGTTCTGACGTACTTCACTAGGGGTTACAGCGAATGTCACCAGGTTAAACATGTCACCCTCCTCAAATGGGTTTCCTTGCTTGCTGATGACCTGCACAAGCTTTGCAGCATTTTGCACCAACTTAGTACCTTTATCGCCTGTTAATTCATGACGGAGGGATGATGCGTCTCTGCTTTCTACTCCAGCGTAGTCTTTAAACTCTCTCCTGTGATTTTATGAACATTTAAACTCCTCTCCTGTGAACATTTTCTGTGATTTTGGCAGCCATTTTGAAAAAGCACCCCCAGATGGTGAAATATGACACTGAAAATTGGAAGACAAGTTGAAAGTGACTCAGTATGATGTCCTTGAACAAATAAAAGTGAAAAATCAAAGTTGGCAAATTTATTGAAGTACTGATCAGATAGTGACAACTGCTGCCTGACTATCACTCGCAGGTTCCTCAGCAAAGTTCCCGAGCATCGCCGAACCCCTTGTACCCTGCCTCTAGTTTCTGCCCCAAACCAATTTAGTGACCTACTTAGCCCCTCCCCCTTCCCACTCAGCCGCTATTGGACTGAGACCCAGTTCACGGGTGGGGGCATCCCCTCCTCGAGCATTGACCCAGATGGTGCTGGTCCTGCAGGTCAGATCGGGATAGTGAGGGCAGCTTTTCCCACCGAAAATTGCGCCAATGGGCTGTCAGAGCATTTTAAAGTGGATAAAAGACAGATTCCAAAGGTAAGGACAATAAAGGTGGTTTTAAGGGATGTCAGTATTACACACAAACATTGGGGGTGGGTCAATGACAGCATTCTGAACACAAGACGACGCATATCTTATATTACAATTAAATTACCTCACGCTTATGCCAATACATGCAATATGGGAGATAACTACCCTGTACTATATAAATTTAGCCCCTACAAGTCATTCTCACAACAATCTAGACATAATGGAGCAAATGTATGTGATTATGTATGCATGTATGTATGTATGTATATCCACTCTTAACAAATTGGTTGGACAGCTAACCTGATGTCACCCACAAATATAACCTGAAATACTTAACCTGAAGTACTGCAAATGCAAATACTGCAAATGGAGGGATGCAAAGTCTCGATGTAAATGTGCATCATGTCACGTCACCTCCAGATGGGGGAGGGTATTACAAATCTCCACCATTTACAGCATTGTATTTCTGTCCCCACATTTTCCAGTGTAGTGAGGTATTTTGAATTATAAGCAGTCGGTATGTTTTTGCTTCATGCACATAACTTCATGGGGTTATTTTATTTTAATTTTTTTGCATACACAGTACAGAGCTGTCAGTCGCCGATACACCACCCAAATAAAGGTATGCTTCAAAAGAACGTGTTGTGTGCTTGGAACAAGATCACCCGTATGGCAAGTACTCTGCTGCTATATATAAAAGAGAGGATGACTTCTACATCCCCAAAATTCAAGGCTCGGGGAGGCAAGAAAGCTTGACCACGAATCACCTATATGACGGATAAACTGAATAGATAGCAGTAGACTAGAGTGAGCTCCTCAGAATGTCCATGGCATGCTCGTTGCCAGACAAACAGCATGGAAATCCATGGAAGCTCAACTCCAGGATGAAGATGACAGCTGCATAACCTGGAAGAACTAGTAGCATGAGAAAAAAAAAACATCTTGACCAGTCATGTTCATAAGCAGAATTAGGCAAAACAATGACACACAATTCCAACATGTTCTCCAAGATGGAATATTTAAATTATACACACATCTGCTATTTTAATTTGCGATAATCACCAAATATTGCCTTGCGGTCTCTGATAAAATACCCAGGTTGTGTCGAAATGTCCCTCTACTGTGCCGTGGCTGATCACAGCGCCATTAATCTTTTCTCCGATATTAATCACTCCCTTTCTTCTCGACAGCACACAATTGTTGCAATCCTTCCGACGAAAAGCCAAATCTGCAGAACTTGATGTCTCATCTCCAACCAACATGACCACTTTTGTTTACTTCCTTCCTGTCTGCCTGTTCTCCTTGACCACCACTGCCTTTCCACTCTGCTCCCAAACGTTTACCTGACTGCACCCAACTTACACCTCATCTCTTCCTTCTTGCCCCTCTTAACCAGTGTTCGATTGCTCAAACATTGCTCTGATGCTCCACAAACTCCTTTCTACATTCGTCCAGACTCCGCTACTTCCTATAATACGGCATTTTCTTCAGTGAAGTGCTTCAGTGCTTCAAAAAAGCAGGACTTTCATCACACTTACCTCACAAAATATTTAGCTTCACCAACAACTCTTCCATGTCACGCGGCACACATTAAATACCCCTCACATTGCAAGTAATCTCCATGCTTACCTCGTTCCACGACTACACAGAGTTCTCACTCACCTCACGACTCATCTTAACTCACTTGCTTACCTCTACCGATACAGCTTTGACAAATAAGCGACCCCAAACCCAAACCACCCTAGATTGCTACCTCCACTCCCATAAATTATGTGGATGAACTGTCATATTTTATCATTATTGTGTCTGTATAAACTCAGAGGATATGTTTTCACCTCTTTTTGTCTGTTTGTCTGTCTGTGTACAGGATATCTCAAAAAGTTGCGGACTTATCCAGATGAAATTTTGTGGACAGGTTGGATGTGTAACAAGGAAAAATTGATTCGATTTTGGTGAAGATCTGAATTCACATCTAAGAACTTTTTAAGTGATTCTTCACCATTTAGCGATTGGGTGAAAACGATAAAGAGCACGATATCTGAAAAAGTTGTGGACAGATTGGGACGAAACTTTGTGGATGAGTTGGTTTGGTGACGAGAAAAAGCTGATTAAATTTTAGTTCGGGTCTGAATGTGATAGGAAATCCTGAAGAGTTGGGAAGTGCATTCAAGACTACCATCCTTGATGTTGCCATCCCATCCCTCGGTGTACCGCAGTTAAGAGTGGAGGGTGGTGAGCTCTTGACAGAGGAGTCCGAGGTGAGAGCCGACTGGGCCGGTTACTTTGAACGGCTGTACCAGGGTGACCCACTAGCTGTTGAGTTGGACGTCAGGGGTGTACTCCCTATTGCTAAAGCAAAAATCAACTGTGAACCACCTTCGTTTGTGGAAACAGGCTGTGATGAACCAATTGAAAGGGGGTGAAGCTCCTGGGATCTGTGGCATTCATGCTGAACTTCTCAACACTGGTGGAAATGTACTCGTGTCATTGCATGCAGTCCTCTGCTATGTCTGGAACACAGGCATCATCCCAAATGACTGGAAGAGGGGCCTTGTTGTCCCCATCTGGTAAGGGAAGGGTTATCGCCAGCACTGCGACAACAACCAAGGGGTGACGCTGCTCTCAGTGCCGGGCAAGGTCTTTACCCGGATAATTCTTGATAGGGTTCGCCACACCATCTGCTTGAGCACCAGCACACAGAGCAGTCTGGCTTTAAACCAAACAGGTAAACTATTGACCGTATCCTTGCTCTTCGGGTCCTCAGCGAAAGCAGACGAGAGTTTCGGCAGGGGCTGCTCACAGCTGATGTTGTTCTCTGCAAAGTGTTAGATTCAGTTAATAGGGATGCCCTCTGGAGGATTCTCAGTCTTCGTGGGGTGCCACCAAAACTGATCGATCCGATTTCTGAACTACACTCTGGTACTGAGAGTGCTGAGAGGTGTGGTGGTTCCATCCCAGACTTCTTTCCAGTTGTTACTGGAGTTCGTCAGGGGTGTACACTGACCCCGACGCTTTTCAGCATTTTCATGGAATGGATTCTGGGGAGGAAGTCAGAGAGATCAAGCTGCGGTGCATCATTTGGGAATGACAAGATCTCTGAATCATCTGCAAAATAAAATTCAGTCATCTCTGTGGTGACGTTGGATATCCTTATGGGGGCCCTTAAGGTGCTGAATGAGGAGTTGGAGCCGCTCGGATTAAGGGTTTCCTGGGTCAAAACTAAGATCCAGGCTTTCAATGGCATTGTGGATGCTGCTATCTTGTCTGTACTCATTTCTGGTGAGGATGTCAAGGTCACTTGGACTCTGACCAGGGATCTGAGATGGAGACTCAAGTCCTTCAGTATCAGGTCTCTTCGGAGAATCCTTGGCCATCGCTGGTCAGACTTTGTGTCCAACGAGCAGTTGCTGAGAGAGACTCGGATGAGATTTGTTGCCTGTGCAGTCGGTGAGCATCAGCGAGGGCTGCATGGACATGTGGCTCGTTTTCCTGACGCTGATCCTGCCCACCAGATCCTCTGAGTGAGGAAGCCTCGTGAGTAGAGGAGGCCTGCGGGCCAAACCACATGCCTTGTGGCATGCCCAAATGTAGGTTGATCAAAATCTCAAAAGAGATGGGGATGGGCCAGGTATCTACCTGGTGGATGGCCAGACGGAAGCCCCTGGAGTACTGGTGGAAAGTGGACACAGCTGCTCCGAGGCATGCTCCCATACCTGACTTGACCCGAGTCAGATCCCGACATTCGCGGTTCTGCTATTCGTGGACCTCACAAATTCACAGTTCATAAAATGTGACCTGCTTCTACATTTTTGGCCCAGTGCTTCATCTATTCGCAGTGTTTCGCGGGTGTATTTGTGGATTTTCATGGGATTTTGAATTCGCGACATTTTACAGGAATGTATCCCTCGCAAATGTTGGGACCGACTGTATATGTATATAGGCTTCACAAAGTAGTTTTTTTTTTCCACATCTGAAGAACAATATGCATGCCACAACATTATAAAATGAAAGACTCCACATGCCAACACTATATTTTTAAGATGTTGGAGGAATGAACCAATTTCTCAAACACAAACCATTGGGGGTGTGTAATCGCAAGGATACACCGTTTTTCCATCACAGACGTGGTTTTCATTATCCATATGTTGATAGCGTTTCAGGTCATGTTGACAATCAATAAAGAAACTAGAAGGGCAATTGGCTGAGTGCATACCTCTGCCACACAATGCCTGACCCACGAGAACCTTTCAAGCCAGTTACATTTTTGAAATATCATGCTAAACAGTACTCTATTGTTTTTGGCCCTTTCTCTCAAAGGTGAAGAATCACTTTAAAAGCTAGAAAAGCACTCAGTAGAGCGCATACCTCCACCCCGTAATGCCTGATCCACGAGAACATATTTGGTCCAATACATTTTTGAGATATCGTGCAAGATATCATTTTTGAGCCCTATCTCTCAATGGTGAAGAATCACTTTTAAAATTGTAGCAGTCGGACCCGGATTTGGATCTTCACCAAAATCTAACCAGTTCGCTCTTGTCACACACCCAACCTGTCCACAAAATTTCATCCAGATCCGTCCACAACTTTTTGAGATATCCTGCACACAAACAAGCAGACAGAAAGGGGTGAAAACATAACCACCTCCATCTTTGGTGGTCGAGGTAATAAAAATAAATCCCTCGGAGAACCCCTTCCACCTACATCTCCAACACAAAGATCAAGTTCCATGCCAATATCAAAGACGAACACTGAATTGGGGAAACTGCCTCAGACAAGAGAGATAAAGCAAATGTCACAAAAGTGGATTTCACAACATCTGCTTCAAAAGATTAAAGTGGTCATGGTATGATGAGAATAGAGGAAAGACAACTATCCACCCACAATCCCACATGCACATGGATGATTTGCACAAGTAGGATGGGAGGTGGAAGGAGTATGTAGAGTTTTAGCATCATGCCACCATCAACAAGTAAATTTAATAAATTCATTTATTCAATAAATTTCCATACGAGTACATAATTTGTAACTATGTGTTTACTGATGGAAAGTGATTAAATGCTTACTTGAGAGAACATTGGATGATCATTTTATTTAACTCCACCACCGGAGGCGGACAGAGCTTTATTTTCTCTGTCTGTCTGTGAGCAGGATATCTCAAAAAGTTAGACAGATTCTGACGAAACTTTGTGAACAGGTTAGGTTGTGTGTGTGATAAAGACAAATAGATTAGATTTTGGTAAAGATTCGTATCTGGATCCAGGTACAAAATTATTTTTCAGTGATTCTTCACCATTTTCGCCTCCCACTGATAGGCCAGATCTGCATTGAGAGATCGGGCCAAAAACAATATTCAGGTGACCCTCATATAATGCCATGTTATATGGGAAATATTTAACATGTAAAATGGGGGTTATGTTCCAAACGGGGATGATTTCAAAGTTTTAAGGTTGAATACCATTACCTACATAAAAACCTCAAAAAGAACAGTAAACAATGTGTAAATAAAACATTAAAATGAATTACTTTTAAATCAGTGTTCCCATGATTGGGGTTGGATTCAGTACATATTGCTTGTGGCAGGCTTATTCAGGTGTAGCAAGCTGTCCAGTTGAGGTTGAAGGCTCAGAAGATGAAATGGAAACCAATTCATTTGAGATATTTTTGAAGAACCTCATGATGGAGACTTTCATTTTCTGTTCATTGACCTTGCAACATATCAGGACATTCTCCATCTCCTTGAAACTTATCAGGCAGTCAAGATCATGTTCATCAACCAATTTGAAAACTTTAGCCATGACTTTAGTCATGAGGGTTTTAACAGGCAAAACCTCCTCAGGACTTTATTCTGATTCCTCTCTGATGCGTTCCTCCTCCAGAGTCAGAAGATCTTCATTGCCAGCACGAACAACTCGCACAGGGTGGTGGAGCACGAACGAAGGGTCCACTGTGAGTGAATGATTCGCTCAGAATGACATAGCACGGTCGTTGAATTAAATCTGCACTGTAGCGAAAACGCGTCATCAGAACACGCGTTTTTCGAGGGTCACCTGTATAGTGTAATATTTCAAAAAATTGTGGACGAATGACAAAACTTGGTGGACGAGTTGAAGAGGTGACAAGATCAAGACAATTAGATTTTGACCATTCATCCTTGTCACACAATTAGTATGTGACAAGGATGAATGGTCCAAGTGCAGATCTGGCCTACGAGTGTGATATAAAACATAAACTGTTCAGTTGAGCGGAGATATGCGCTCTCCTGAATGCCATTCGAGTACAAAATATTTGCATCTCTTGGCAGAGAAAAATTGGGAATGAAACTCGCATACAATCAACAGATATCACTGATGACATGTGCCAATTTAATTTGTTCAGTTGAAGATGCAAGATTGTGTGATTCACCCATTAAAAATATATATATAAAAAATGCATATAGCCCACCCAGATAGAATGACAATGGTTCCTCACACACAAAAACAAAACTCAAAATAGGCAACACGTGAAGTCTGGGCCTTTTTGTTCCGTACATTTGTTCCTTGGCGTGTCGGAGTTCAATCGTACTATGCAAGGATTTCCTGCCAATGGGAAGCGGTGGAACTGAAGTAGCAAGCGAAACACAACAGATCCACAGTCCAAAAAAATAAAAATAAAATAAATAAATTTGCTGACAATTTCTCCAGAGGTAAAGAACATTTCTGCAAATATTTAACGATGTTGTTGGTGAGTAAATGGTCCAAATCACCAAAATGTAAAACCAGCAATATTACGGCAGATTGTTTGGTTTTTGTGAATCATCAAGTCCCACTGGCATTTTTACAGCGCGTGCGCTGGTATACAATTGCACCGAGTTTGAAATGTCCCCGGTGTCTACCATGTCTCCGGTGTCCCCCACTTCCCCCCACGCTCCTCAAGTGACAGCCAATGACGGCTGTCCGGTAGATGGCAGTGCGTAACCGAGACGGAAATGGCAACAATTGATAGAAATACCCGAGTATTTCAATGGAAATTTGTGAAACTAATGTGTTATACATGTGAAAACTATTGAATTTATTGCCTGACGGGAAAAAAAAAACAAAAAACAAGAAACGCTCCCCTCTCATGTACGAACGAACGAAAGACGTCATTTCCGCCCACCATGGCATTTCACGCCGAACGCTAAGTTCTTCTTATGCAATCATTCTCTTTAATATTAGCCATAAACAAGTGTTTCGTCATGCATTAGTAGTTGAAATTTACTTACAATTATGGCAGATATTGGTGGCAGAGTGATAAGTGGTTCTTTCAACCAGGGACATCTTGAATTATTTTCACAACTTTGTACTGTACATTCAAAATATGCAAAAATTAAATATGTTTAAATTCAAAATGTGTTCGTCTATATTTTATATAATAACAAATATTATGTCGTTGGTGTAACCACTATGTTTCAATGTTTTGCTCAACAAATATTTTAGCTTTGCTTTCATCTTTTCATCAGCAAAGCTTACATTTTACTCATCATTTTTACTCATCATTTTTACTCATCATTCAAGGCCATCTCCACTCATGGCTCGCAGACTTCCTCTCCTGTCGCAGTCAACGTGTGGCCCTAAATGGAGTTCTTTCATCCCCTCTTCCTGTGCAGGCTGGAGTTCCTCAAGGTAGCGTTCTGGGCCCTGTTCTTTTTCTGGTTTTCATCAATGATCTCTCGGACTCTCTGGAAAATCCTCTATTTCTCTTTGCCGACGACTCCACCCTCTGCCGTACCATCTGTCATCCCTCAGACCGGCAAGCAGCAGCTTCTTCACTCACTGCATATCTGGATAAAATCACAAACTGGTCCAACACGTGGAACATGTCTTTCAATCCAGACAAATCTCACACTCTCACTATGTCTCTTCGAAAGGACCGTTTACAAAACCCCCCCATCCACTTTCTCAACAATCCTCTGGAAGAAGTCTTTTCTTTCAAGCTTCGAGGTCTCACTATCTGCCATGACCTTTCCTGGGAGTGTCACATTTCCAACCTCGCCTCAAAAGCCAGTCGCCGATTGGGAATCCTCCGTCGTGCTAAGTCCTTCCTCGGCCCTCTTGAGCTCCTGACCACTTACAAAGCTTTTGTCCGTAGCCTGATGGAGTACTGCTCTCCCCTCTGGGCTGGTGCTCCTGCCTCCCACCTTTCTCGGCTTCACGCTGTCGAAACCAGGGCATTTAAGATCATCGGCATCTCCCGCAATGAAGCTGAGTCTTTGGGCCTCTCACTCAATCACCGCAGGTTGGTCGGTGGTCTTTCTGTCTTCTACCGACTCCTCTCCAGCCTTGCCCCCCTGCTCTCTCTGCGATTTGTCCCCACCACATTTCCACAGGGCGCTCAAGGTCCGCCAACAACCCCCTTCTGGTAAAACTACCAAAATCACGAATCACTGCTCATCTTCACTCTTTCATTCCTCTTTTTTCCCGCCTTTGGAATAAACTTCCTCACTCTATTCTTTCCCATTCTTTCCTCCAGGCTTTCAAAACAGCTGTTCACCACCACCTCTTATCTTCCCCCATCCAAATCCTCGATCTTTTCTACCCCCGATAATCCACCCAAGCCCACTTCCTTCATTTCTCCTGCTTTCCTTCCTGAAAGTCCCTGAAATGTCCATCTTCTCTTCGCCATGTTCCCCATCCCATCCCCATCCTTCTCCCTTCCACAGTTCACCTAATGTGTCTGTTCCCCACTGTTTTGTCCCTTCCACTCCCGCCCCTCTTGTCTCATGCCTCCTTGCTGCGAGTTGTGTGTTAGCTCTCATACGAGCCTCAACCAAGGTATACAAAAAAAAAAAATCATTTGTTTGTCTGTACATTAACTTTATGATTTTTTTTTTTTTACATCATTCTTTTGCAGCCCCCTGCCACGCTGTATCGAACGATTTAATTCCTTCTGTTATATATATATATATATATATATATATATATATATATATATATATATATATATATATATATATATATATATATATATGTGCTTATCACAATAATAACAAGATTTTTACATTTCAAATATTAAGTACGCTTTTAATTGTTTTTAAACTGAAAAAGCATAAATTGCATATTTTAACATTAGTGGACTCATTTGTTTCACCACACACGCTGTGTTGAAGGATTTCACTTGTTTTTTATACATTTATTTATTTATTTTTACATACAGTGGGTCCCAGACTTACGAACATTCATAACACATTATTTTTTAATGTCTGAGATATGAATGTTCAATCGTACTTAAGAGCCAAACAGGGGGTGGAACAACTCAGGTCAAGTTGGTTCAGCAGAGCATGAATCTTTCTTCCACATATGCAAGGGGTCTAAGTGTCACATTGAATACAGCATCTGCATTGTTCGGAGTAATGTGTAATGTACTGCACTGTTCGAAGCCATTTTGTTTCCGCACGTTTTTTTGCATTCATCGCGTTATTTTACTGTTTTAGTGACATTATAACGAACCCAAATAATGGCTGAAAAATGAGTTGCCCAAAACATGGCCTCGAGGTACCCACACTCATCTCTAAGCTGTCTAGCATGGGTTCAAATCCTGACCCAACTATAAACTGTCATCCTGGTGCTTCACAGGCAGGGCGCTTCATGAATTTGTGTTCCGTCCCTCAGATGGACGCTAAACTGGCTGTCCGGCATTATGTCTGGCGGCATTAGTTTGTGGATGTTACAGATCTCAAAGTGTCCTTCGTGAAGAGAAGGTGAGTTATCCCCTGCACCATGAACAAATTACAAATTCCTACCCTAACCTTAGCTGAACGTCAGGCCTGAAGAGCCTGTTCATGAGACAATGGGGCCATGCTTCCCCTGGCCAAGCCCACAAGAATGTGGCAATAATTGAGCGATTTAAAAAAAAAATAAGTCGTCAAAAATATCAACAACAACAAAAAATTAAAGAATCGAGCTTTTGCTTCGTCAGCCAAAACATATTTAATTGATGTTTTTTTAACCTGGGACATGTCGCAGGTCAACAAGTGCTCTGCATTGCTGGTGGTGGTGTTTATTCAAATTGTATCCAATTTGAAACGACGTTTTAACGATTTACATACAAAATCACATCTTTAACAACATATCCCAAATATTAAGAGGGAACATTACAAATGGGTTACGTTGAAAGATTTAAGTGAATCAATGTCTCGAATAGGATTTAAATTTCAGGTCACTGAATTCAACCAGCCAATTGTTTTTGAGGTCAACATCGACCACAAGGTCAACAAAGGTGGTATTTCTAATATACTCAATTTTCGTCATATAACTTGAAATTTGAAGAGGATTTATATTTCAGGTCACTGAATTCAACCAGCCAATTGTTTTTGAGGTCAAATTTGTTTTATGGATTTTGCAAGTATCGTGCTCTGCATAATGTCATCTTCTTGTTTTCTGGTTTGTTTGTTTGTTTGTTTCGTTGTCCAGGTGATATCTCAGCAATCCTTTGAGCTAGGAAGATGAAATTAGGGGACAAAAGTTCCAAGACAAATTAGAGGAAAAAAATATATTTCCAAGAACTGTGCTATATATATATATCCACATATAGCATGAAAGGTCATGGCTTGTGAAGGTGACAGTATCGTGGTGAAGAAGAGGCCGTCGATATGGCCACGTATGATGCCGAATGACGCTGTGTTCTTTGGTGATCAATAAAGCGTCCACCTCCTAAACTGAAACTCAACGTCATCAAATTAGTGTACGAGGGTAATGTACAAGACATTTAATAGCACTACAATTTGCAGATGTTATTTTTTTTTAAACGATCTTTAAAATACAATTTTATTAAAATTGAAATAAAATACTTGCACACGGTGCAGGGTATTGTGTTTCATGAACTCTCTAGTTGCCTCCGGCACCAAAGGTGGGCAGAGGTCAAGTTTTCACCCGTTAGTTTGTCTGTCTGTGAACAGGATATCTCAAAACGTTGTAGATGGATTTGGACGAAACTTGGACAATTTGGGTATGTGAAAAGGAAGAATTGATTCAATTTTGGTTGGATTAAAGAATTTTTAATTTGTTTTTTTTTTTGGGGGGGGAGATTCTTCATTTCTGAGAGGAGCAGATTGGGATCTTAGTCTTGTGCAGAGCGTTGGTGCTGCCTAAGCAGTCTCCTTGGCAATTGGGCACAATCCTGGGCGGGTCGCCACTCCGACACAGGATACCAGCATGCCGGCACTCATTTTGCCGACCCCACATGGTATTAATTCAACAGCTAAGTGGGATTTGAACTCAGGACCCTGGGATCCAAAGCCTGCCACCTTAGTCATTAACCAACACCAGGCATACTTTTGAGAGATGGGGCAAAATGATGTGTAGCATATTAGTTAGGACGAGTTAGGACAAAACTTGGTGGATGAGTTGGGTAGATGACAAGAACAAGCAGATTACATTTTGGTTCAGGTCCAGAACTAGATCCGGCCCAGTAGGAAACCAAACGTTACCTGTTCAGCCTGGCGGATGTGTGCGTGCTCGACTGAGTGCTGTTCTATTTATGTATGCAAATGCAGTTGAAGTTTTGACCGTCACACTCGATGATCTTCCTTTTGTCGATTTAAATAAATGGCCCAAACCAAAATCAAATCACATACTGATGGACAAATATATCACCTCATTTACATGGCAATCCAATCTGAAAAGCTAAAATGGGGAAGAGGGTGGAGGTGACCCAGCAATGTGTTCATTTCAAGACATCAAAAATTAAAAAAAACACAGCTCGTTGGTGTTACACAGACCAAGTATATAGGTTGGGGATCGGAGTTATTCAAGTGCCATGGCTCAACAATTAGAAATGAGGCGAATAAGCTCAATAAGCTGCAGCACTTTGGAGAAATATATGAATTCAGAAAAAGTGAAAAGGTTAACGAGAAGTCAAGATTAGAAAGTGTGCATCATAGTTTAAACCGTACTTCAAAACAAACATCATCTATGTAACGTCCATGTTGTATGTGGTGACATTTCACACTTTGTGTAAGAGGAGATATTAAACTTCTGAAACAACTTTAACCTTTAAATGAGAAAATGATTGTATTTTGGAACTACTCTTTCTCTATCGAGTGCAGCCTATGGCTGCTGGTTGCATCATTGGTTGGGACACGGCTATGCCACTGATGCAGTGTCCCCCTTAATAGTACACTGGTACTCATTTTGCCGACCTCGGAAGGATGACAGGCTGAGTCAACCTCCTGGTGCATTAATTCAGTGGCCCAACGGGGATTGAACTCAGGACCCCAGGATCCTAAGCCAACACCAGGCTGTTTGGAACTACAAGACTATGTTAAGCTTTCGATTCCCACAGAACGGTAAAAAGATAGAACATTCTTCTTTTCTTGGAGCTGTTAAGCCCGAGTTTGATTCCCAGCCTGACGAAAAACTGGTGCTTCATAGGCAGAGCGTTACATCATACGGCGAACCTTCCATTGGATAATCAAATCGCTTATAGTCTCCAAGCATTCGGTATATGTTAAAGATGGGTGTCTTGTTAAGTGAGAGAGTTATGGCCAATACTGTAACTAAACAAACGAGAAGGGCACTCGGTCGAGCACATACAGTACCGCTGCCACGACATGCCTGATCCACGAGAACATATTGGGCCAAATAGATTTTTGAAATATCATGCTATATATCGTTTTGACCCAATCTCTCAACGGTGAAGAATCACTTTTAAAATTCTAGTCGTCAGATCCGGATCCGGATCTTCCCCAAAATCTAATCAGTTCATCTGTGTCGCACACCCAACTTCATCCAGATCCGTCCACAACGTTTTGAGATATCCTGCACACAGACAGACAGACGTGAAAACATAACCTCCTCCACCTTCGGTGGCGGAGGTAACTAGAGGGGGAGCACTCGGGAGAGTGCAAAACCTCCGCCGCCAATACTGCTGGGTCACTCAAGTGAACCTTATATCTTATTCATTAAATATGATGTCAACAGTGCTGACAGTTATAGTTCTTTTCTCCAACATTTTTCTTTTGGGGGGGGGGGGTTGGAAATCACTTAAAACATGTAGAAATGCAAAAAAAAAAAAAATTTTCTCTAACAATTATTTGGGGGGGGGGTTGGAAATCACTTAAAACATGTAGAAATGCAAAAAAAAAAAAAAAAAAATTTCTCTAACAATTTTTTGGGGGAGGGGGTCGGAAATCACTTAAAACATGTAGAAATGCAAAAAAAAAAATCTCTATTTTTTTGGGGGGGAGGGGGGGTTGGAAATCACTTAAAACATGTAGAAATTCAAAAAAAAAATTCTAACAATTTTTTTTGGGGGGGGGGGACCAAGTCCAAAATTTAATGGCATGATCCTTGGACCATACCTAACTCCCCCCCCCACCAAGTTTCGTCTAAATCCGTCGGGGAGTTTTTCCGTAATACTGTTCACAAACAAACAAACAAACAAACAGAAAGGGGTGAAAACAGTAACCTCCATCCATCTTCGAAGATGGCGGAGGTTAAAAACTATTGGGTAAACAATCTTCAGTCGAACGGCAGTGCTGGCCAACCAGTTTGATAAAGACTGGGTCTAAAAAAAAACAAAAAAAACTCCTTGGCCAAGTGCAGAAGGTGGGGGGGACAGCAGTGCATTAAAGCTTTGAAATTACTGAAAACCACTGCACAAAATATCCCAAATTCAAATCCCCTGGAAGGAGACGATAAATATGGCCCAAAAAATAAATCTAAAATGTGTCATTTCCACAACTTCTGAAATTGTTTTAAAGGCAGGTCCCCATAGCCATCTGCAGATACCAACAATCAGTCTATTGGTCCATCCTGTCAGCATAAGCTAGAACCTTCACACAAACAAACTAGAAAGGCACTCGGAAGAGAGCATACCTCCACCAGGCTGAACAGTTTACGTGTTGTATCCCACTGAGAGGTCGGATCTGAATCCGTACCTCAAAAATCTCATCAATTGCTCTTAACACAAACACAACTCATCCACCATGTTTTGGCACAACTAGTCAACAACTTTTTGAGATATCGTTTGAGTTAGTATTGGACATTTATTTGTTTTTAGCCCCATCTTCCAATGGTGAAGAATCACTTGAAAAATTATTCTATCAGGATCCGGATTCGGATCTTCACCAAAATATTGTTGCGGTTCTCGGAACCGCGTGCATACAACAGATAGGTGTCCTGAGACAGTTATCCCATTATTGTATGTGTAGATAGTCCCCTACCCTTTGTCTCGCGGGACAACCGGGAGTGCATTGTGATGATTTAATAGTTAGGGTTGCTAAATCATTTTCCCCTTTCATTTAAACCCCACTCCTCTTCTCTTCTTTTCTTTCCTGGGATAAATCAGTCACAAACGCTTTAAGAGCAAGGTGGGCGAGCTGCACCAACGTCCACCCGAAACCCGGCATGTGCGGCGAGTCACGTACGCTTTAGCAGTAAGGTGGGCGGGTTGCACCAACGTCAACCCGAAACCAGACGTGCGGAGAGTCACGTATGCTTTAACAGTAAGGTTGGCAGGCTGCACCAATGTCTACCCGAAACCTGGCCCAAGCTGGCGGACCATGTGAGGGGTCGGGGGCCAATCAAAGCGCCCGATCGGGCGATGACGTCCAATTCAGCAAGATCCCCTCCCCCGAGCTTCGGGCTCTATAAAAGACAGAGAAGCTCCTCTGTCTTGTGTGTGCGATTCGGAGTGGTGTTTTCACACGATGTGTTCCTGCTTCTTGACTCGACGAACCACCTCCTGCTTCCAGTCTCCGCCCGCTACTCCACCCTCCGCCCTTCTCCACCCAATCTCCTCCTTCAGAACACAGGCTCCATACGTGCGGCTTGGGCCAGAGACAATGTGACTACTGTTGGGTACCGCACCTCGGAGCATCCCCTCCCACGAAACACCCAGGTACTGAGAGCATAACCTCAATCGCCTTCCTTCCTGGTTGCAAAAGTCCCTTCCCATTGGGGTTTCTTTTTCTGTGTGTCTGAGTGTGCTGGCGCCTGTCTGTTAAGCAAGTCTGCAGAAGTGCATTATTGTTGTAACTGTTATTAATCTCACGTCAAATCTGCACTGTGTCTGCTTTTGTAAATTGCTTGTATTATTGTCGTACCACACCTCTCTCCTCTTTCCCTGCGTTACATACACAATAAATCTTTGTTGAACCACATACTTTTCCTCGCTTGCTCGTTAATAAATAATCATTAGGAATGTTCCCAGCTCGTTTTTGTATTTTCTCCCACTGGTCCAGCATGGTTCGAATCCAAGTTTAGCCGGGTCTTTATTCCCAACAATCCGTTCCTTGTAGCCGGTACCTCCTTGGCAGTGTCGCTCGGCTGCATCCGATCCGGAGAGGTGATCCGATCCGGTTCGGACAAGGCGTACTGAGAGCGTCGTTCCCCTGTAATCAAACCACGTGGTTAATTAGGTAACCTGATTCCATAGACGGGAGGACCCGAGGTCACGCCGTTGAGTTATTGGCATCCACGGTCGGTTAAGCGACCCACCGCGGCACGGAATTATCCGTGAGCGACGGCCTACAATTCCGGGGAGTCTGGTGGGAATTGACTGACATAGCTCTTCCCCCAACCTTGTGGTCTTGTCACCCGACCCCGCCGGCCCACGACAATATAATCATTTGGTCCTTGTCACACACCCAACCTCTCCACCACATTTAATCTGAATCCGTCAACAACTTTTTGGAGATATCCTGCTCACAGACAAACAGACAGAGGTAAAAAAACAAAACATCCGTCCACCTCCGTTGGCCGAGTTCACAAACAAGGATAATGGAAAAGCCAAATGGACAAAGATAGTTTCGCATGACATTTAAACCCAATTTGGAAGTTAATCCTTCAACAGGATCCGGACGGAGTTCACGTGGAGTTTCAGATACACAAACATTCCAGGCAGGTAAAACTTCCACCACCGACACCTTGCACAGGGGGGACTCAGGACGTCACAAAAGATGGACCAGACAACAAAATAAATAAGCAAATAAACACTTTTGGACAGCAAGTCCGAGCGGAAAACAATCGTGCACGACGACTTGCGCCGTTTGAAACCCCAACAGGTGCGATGCAGGTAAAGATACATCAACACGACTTGGGGGGGGGGGGGGGGTGGTGTGAATACAATCGAAACATCAGCCTAAAACTCAAGAGGCACATCAGGAAACTTCATGAACTCTCGTTTGTACGTCGTTGGAAGAAAAACGCTTTGTATTTTCTTTTTTCCAGTGAACAAAACAATACGAAGCGAATAATTCGATCGGAGTGGAGAGAAAATGACAATTCCAGGTAGAGGAGTAATTAAGGCCTTACCGTGGGCCTATGGGAAGAAGAAACTTCCAGGGCCTGACACGACCCCAAGCCTGATATTCCGCTTTCCTCCGGCACCCAAGCTCGCCCTCGTCTAATGGCGATGGAGCGCAATTACCACAGACGCCGATACACGTAATCCAGAGTCGGCTCGGCCGTGCTAGGCCTCAGCGACGAGCTCCTCTCGACCGAGCGGCCATTTGGCGCGCATCACGTGACCTGAGCCAAACCACGTGCAGGCGGCGAGTTCCAACCGCGGCACATTTCACTTCGCTCCAATTTGCTTCATTCTTTCCTTCTACGAATTACTTGGGAATGACGTAAACGAGGATTATAAGTGGATTGCAGAATTCCAAAAAGGAGTTTGCTTGAATTAAAACTCGAGGTGAACGTAGAAGACGCTACTGCTGACTAAGCCGCCATGACTGCCAGACACCGAATCTTAAATTGTTGAAATAATAACAACAAAAGAACGGATACTTCTCCCATTTCGAAAGCTCTTTTAATGATGGGATATCCATTGTTTTTTGTTTTTTTTAAGAAAATGATATTTTTAACTGCAAATATAATGTTTATTTTAAGAAGACGTTATGAAAAAAATGACAAAGCACCAATCTAGCTGATTTAAACATAAACCGGTTCGGCACAAAGAATAAAAACGCAAAGAAAGTTTCTTATTCCCAGTCGCTGTATGACAACCGAGATATAAAAAAACAAGCCCAAACAGACTCAAAACATCCCGGTTAACGTGATTTAAATAATTATTAATCTCATTATTGAATATCACAACTTAATCCATCAAATCACGTGACTGGAGGTCACGTTGCGTTTAAACAAGCTCAAATGAGCTAAGATCCTCGTCCTCTTATTGATGACGTCATTAAAAAACGAATATGACGTCATTGTGATTTATCAGGTTTGCGATAAATTATCTGCGCTAATGCCCGGTTTGATTCCCGCAAACAAAATTCAAACAGCTTGCCGAGTTTCGGAGATAATGGTATAGCCAATTTCATTAGCGGCGATATTATGACGTCAACTTTTTTTTCTAGGAAGAATTTCCAAAATGGAAGATGGTTCCTGCCTGCGCGTGGGCTTTCTGCATATACATGGCAAGTTTCACAAAGATCCGATGAAAACTCTGGGTTGTGAAACAAAAAATGTCAAAAAATAGGAATGACGTCATAAAATTGATATGACGTCATGGCGATGTATCGTATGTACGACAATTCATCTCTGCTAATGCCCTGTTCGATTCCCGCAAACAGAATTTAAAAAGCTTACCTAGTTTCGGAGATAATTTTTTAGGCGATTTCCATGAGCGGAGATATTTTGACGTCATAACTTTTTTTATAGGAGCAATTTTCAAAATCGGAGATGGTTAATGTCTGCGCAGGGTATTTTTAAATATATTTGCCAAGTTTCAGGAAGTTTCGATGAAAACTGGAGGCTTTGAAACAAAAAAGTCCACAAGAAGAAGATGAAGAATAACAACGTCAGTAAGACTTAGAGATCCTCCAAGAGGATCTAAAAACATTGAAGACCTGTTTGGCTGTTGTTGTTGTTTTTTTTTTGTTTTTTTTTACATTGCATGGTGTAGGCTCGTGCAAGAGCTAGAACACAGAACAACTCAGGACATAACATAAAAATGGAACAAGAAAAAGAGCAATCAGAGATTGCAGAACCTCACCAGGATTTGCTTTGTGTCGTGTATTTTGTGTGGTGTTTGTTGACTGGTGTGTTACGGAATTAATAACAGACCTAATTAGAACTGTCACTTTTATATGCACCTTCTGGCAGTGATGACCCGGTACCAAGATGTCCTGCTGTGATGCAACCCCGCTTTGATCTGACACTTGACCCTGACCCATGGCCTAATTGTTATTCAATTGAATTCAGAATTTCATTAAAATAAATTCAATTCAAATCAAATGGAAGACCAAATAGGTCCAGTCCTGCATTCGAGTTGTCAGAAGGAACCCAAATAAGCAACAAAGCAAAGATGAAGTCATCAGGAAGAACCTGAACAGGATTTGGGTTTCAGCAGCTACTCCTCTACCCTCAAACCCATCGAGGCACAGCCAAGTGAGCCTCATTCAAACAAACAAAAAAAAAAATCAAAAATAACCCAGATCAAAAAAATTAAACAACTATAGCCGCCAGACCATACGTCCCATCAGGTTGAATTTCAAAAGTATATTCCCCATCATGACTAGATCAGATCATAATTGTAAAGTTTCACGTGGATTGATGAAGCGTTTCAAGAGAAATCTTTTTTTGTTAAGGTTTTCGCTCAATCCAATATGGCTGCTGGATCATGTGACCTATCAACTATCCGTGATTACCCTGGTATCTCCAAGGCTTGGGGAACATTTGTGTGAAGTTTCCCCTCAATC
Source organism: Eptatretus burgeri (assembly GCF_056783735.1). Classification (NCBI taxonomy): domain Eukaryota; kingdom Metazoa; phylum Chordata; class Myxini; order Myxiniformes; family Myxinidae; genus Eptatretus; species Eptatretus burgeri. The sequence goes on from NC_140971.1 coordinate 63,152,079, forward strand.
TGCCCAGCCTTTTTAAAGAAGATTTTTTATACGTTTCAGGGTAAATCCAATATGGCTGCCAAACCATGTGATCGATGATGTCATGTGTGAACGTTTTGTTCCTCATGGTTTGGCGATCATACGTGTGAAGTTTTGCCTCGATCTGTTCAGCCATTTCAGAGAAGAATTTTGAAGGTTTAAAAAAAACGACAAAAAAACAATATGGCTGCCAAGCCACATGACCAAAGATGTCGTCATTTTTTTTTTCTGTGCACCAATTTATCCCTTGATGACCTCAATTTTTTTTCATACTGATTGGATGTAGCGTTCTATGTATGCAATTATGACATCATAATGAAAGCACTTTTGACATCATAAAAAAATTGCAACTTTTCACCATGAGGAGTACTTGCCACGTGCCAAGTTTCATTTTTTTTCATGGTACTGTTTCGGTTGAATTCAGTGACCTGAAATATAAATACTCTTCAAATATTAAGTCAATCGGATGAAAATTGAGGATTTTAGAAATATCACCTGTTGTTGACCTTTGGCCTATGTTGATCTCAACAATAATTGGTAGTTGAATGAAATGACTAAGTATGCAACTCTAATTCAATTTTCAAGTCTATCAGATGAAAATTGACAATTTTAGAAATCCAGTCTATGTTGACCTTTTGGCCGATGCTGATCTCAAAAATAATTGGTGATTGAATTTGTGACCGGATGTGCAAATACTCTTCAAATTTCTCATCAATCAGATGAAAATTGAGGATTTTAGAAATCCTACCTAAGTTGTTGACATATTGTTCGAGGTTGACCTCAAAAGTAATTGGGTGGTTCAATTCAGTGACCTGAAGTGTAAATCAAATTTATTTTGACAATGTTAGATGTCATCAATCGGATGAAAGATGACGATGTTAGAAGTTTCAAATTACTAACATCGTAATGTTAGAAATTTCGGATGTTAGATTTCGTCAATTATTGTTAGATTTCATCAATGTTTGTTAGATTTCTTCAATCGGATGAAAGATGACGATGTTAGAAATTTGGCCTCATGATGACCTTTGACTGGACCTCAAAAACAATAGGCTTCTCAGTTGAGACTACCTCTACAACTTGGTAAAGTTTCATGATGATTGCTTTGGAATTGTGACCTGCAGGCGATTCACAAACTGACAGACAAACAGACAAACAAGAAAAAGACGTCAAGTAGAGCATGAAACTTGCAAAATCCATAAAACAAATTTGACCTCAAAAATAATTGGTGGTTGAATTCACTGACCAAATATACAAATCCTCTTCAAATTTCAAGTCAATCGGGTGAAAATTGACTATTTTAGAAATTCAGCCTTTGTTGTCCCTTTGCCCCATGTTCACCTCAAAAATAATTGGTGGTTGAATACAGTGACATGATATGCAAATCCTCTTTAAATTTCAAGTCAATCAGATGAAAAAAGGAGGATTTTAGAAATATCACCGATGTTGTTGAAATTTGGCCAATGTTGACCTTTTCACCTCAAAAACAATAGACTTCTTCCTTCTGACAAACTCTCCCATGTGGTGAAGTTTTGTGAAGATCGGTTTAAAATTGTTACCTGTAGGCGATAAACAGAAAGACAAACAGACAAACAAACAGACAAGCCGGGAGGCGGCGATGGGTCGCCGAGCATGGAAACTATAAGATATAGAGCAAAATGGATGTCATATAGCGGATTTCATATCACCTTAAGATTATGCATATCAAATCTCATCCAGTTCCATATACTGATAACTACTCGGTATCCATTTGAATGAAAAGTACCGAAACTGCGGTTTGAAATCGGAAATCCCCAAAGTTCGAGGGGGTGCTGTGGGTGAACAAAGATCGAAATCGAAAATCCGGCTCGATCGTTTGTGCACAATGTATTCCAGACGATTAGTGTGAATTTTCATGACCATCCGACCATGACCCTAGGAGGAGTAGCATTTGGCGCGAAGGCAGCTCCAGCTCTCGCATATTATCGATTTTTGCACTAATTGACCTTTGACCCCTGACCTAAGCGAAATTGGTCAATATGTCCTGAGGCAAAGTTGTAGTACTCATTGATTACCATTAACGTGCAAAGTTTCATTCGTATCGATGCACTCACCTGGTCGCTAGGGGGCCTTCAATTTTCGCCAATTTTCGCACATACCCTAATTGTAGGGGGCGCTCTGGGTAAAGTATTCCATATATCACAAAAACCGGAATATATTTGATAGTGCATCACCTGTCGATCATTCGTGCCAAATTTCATTACACTACGTGGGATAATGGCTTTCGGAATTGATTTCGCGTGAACGGTACCGATTTTGAAGGTTTTTCGGTTGTTGCTAGGGAACCAAAGCGTCCCTAGCAACCATCACAATTTCCAAAGCACTAGGTCATAAGATGTACCGACCACCCGAGTTTGGTCAAAATCCGCCCACGTTTACTACCAATTATGCTGATGACAAACGAACAAACATCCAAACAAACATCCAAACAAACATCCAAACAAACAGACAGAATTACTGACAATAAGGGTCACCTATTTCGGCGACCCAACAAACAGACAAACGGACCAAAATGCAATACCTTCTCCTCCAGCGAGGATAACAAAAGGAGAAATGGGAAACACCAATAGCTGGGCAGACGGAGAGGTACAACAAGACGGACAAACAAGGGATTAAGGTAATGACAATGGTTAGGGGAGAACGAAAGGGGTGAACAAGATGGATACATCAGGTCAAATTTTGGGAAGGATGGAGGGTGGTTTTATGGGTGGAAAATATATCATAGTTTTGCATGGGGCTGACTTGAGATGGTGATGAACAGCTGTCTTGAAGACCTGGAGGGAAGAATGTGATTGAAGAAAGTGTGGTAGGTGGTTCCACAGGTGAGAAAAAAGAGTAATAAATGAATGAGGTGAACAATGGTTCTGGATTGAGGGAGTTTCCCTGGGAGGGGGTTGCTGTTGGACCACGTGTGTCTTGCAGAAACACCTGGGGGGAACAAAACATGGAGAGGGCAGAGGGAGGGTGTAAATCCAGAAATGAGGTGGAAGAAGACCGAGTGACCGATGACCTGTCAGCAATGGCGAAATGATCGGCCCATAGACCCAGCTTCATTGCGGGAGATTCAGGTCAGGTATGGGAGCATGTGCCAGAACAGCACGTCGCTGCGTCCACTTTCCGCCGGTACTCCAGGGGCCTCCGTCTGGCCATCCCCCAGGCAGATGCCAGGCCCATCCCCATCTCCTTGAGATGATGGTCAACCTGCTGCAACCATGAGGCACGTGGTCGACCCACTGGCCTCCTCCACTCATGAGACTCCCTCGCTGAGAGAATCTGGTGAGCAGGATCAGCGTCAGGAAAACGAGCCACATGTCCATACAGCCGCAGCTGATGCTCACGGACTATGCAGGTAACAAATCTCATCCGAGTCTCTCTCAGCAGCCGCTCGTTGGACACAAAATCCGACCAGCGATAGCCAAGGATTCTCCGAAGAGACCTGGTACCAAAAGGAATTAAGTCTCCGTCTCAGATCCTTGGTCAGAGTCCAAGTCTCGCACCCATAGAGCAAGACTGCAAGTACCAAGGACCTGAAGACTCGGACTTTCGTCCTCCCGCACAGGTACCGGCAGCGCCACACCCCATGATCCAGTGAATCCATGACTCCCCAGGCCCGACCCAAACGTCTATTGACCTCCGGCTCACAACCTGCGGAGACATAAATATCACTGCCAAGGTAAGTGAATCTATCCACGACCTCAACATCCTCACCACAAACAGACACAGACAGGACAGCAGCATCCAAGATGTCACCGAAAGCCTGGATCTTAGTTTTGACCCAAGAAACCCGTAATCCCAACGGCTCCGACTCCTCATTCAGCACCTCGAGGGCCCCCAAGAGGATGTCTAAAGTCTCCGCAAAGATGACTGCATCATCTGCAAAATCAAGGTCCGAGATCTTGACATTCCCAAACGATCCACCGCAGCTTGATCTCTCCGACATCCTCCCTAAAATCCAGTCCATACAAGTGCTGAAAAGTGTGGGGGCAAGTACACATCCCTGATGAACTCCAGTAACAACTGGAAATAAGTCAGAGATGGTACCACCACACTTCACAGCACTCTCAGTACCAGAGTAGAGTTCAGACATCAGATCGATCAGTTTCGGTGGAACCCCACGAAGACCAAGAATCCTCCAGAGGACATCCCGATTCACTGAATCGAACGCTTTACAGAGATCAACATAGGCTGCAAGCAGCCCCTGCCGAAACTCTCGTCTGCGTTCGGTGAGGACACGAAGTGCAAGGATACGGTCAATCGTTGACCTCTTTGGTGTAAAGCCTGACTGCTCTGGACGCTGTTGCTCAAGCAGATGGTGGCGAACCCTATCAAGAATTATCCGAGCAAAGACCTTGCCCGGCACTGAGAGCAGCGTCACCCCTCGGTAGTTGTTGCAGTCTTGGTGATCACCCTTCCCTTTCCAGAGAGGGACAACAAGGCCCCTCTTCCAGTCAGTTGGGATGATGCCTGTGTTCCAGGCAGAGCACAAAACTGCATGCAATGACACGAGTGCAGCATTTCCACCAGCCTTGAGAAGTTCAGCATGGATGCCACAGATCCCTGGAGCTTTGCCCCGTTTCAACTGGTTCACCGCAGCCCGTGTTTCCACAAGCGTAGGTGGACCACAGTTGATTTGAGGGTCAGCAACAGGGATTGTAACACCCTTGACGTCCAACTCGACAGTTGGGGGATCAGCCTGGTACAACCGCTCAAAGTAACCGGCCCAGCGGGCCTTCACTTCAGACTCCTCTGTCAAGAGCCTACCACTCTCTGCTCGAACTGTAGTGCTCCGAGGGATGGGCTTGGATGAACGTAATGCGCGAATTCCCCTGTAAGCGGGACGAGAATCACCTGTCCACAGGTGATGCTCTACCCCTCACAGATTCCTCGCACATAGGCCTCCTTGTCCACCCTCAGTGCACGTACAGTTTTACGCCTCAGCTCCCTGAACAGCTCAGCTCTGCCATTCAGCCTGGCCCTGCAACTCTGGTCAATGGTATCCAGTGTCCCTTGAGAGACAAAATTCTTCTTTGCCCTGCGGTGAGCTCCAAGGCATCCACCGGCAACATCAAGGACGGTGGTCTTGAAGGTGCTCCACAACTCTTCAGGACCCCCCAAAGCACCCAGACCCCCCAAGTGTCCACTCAGCCTGTTCGCAAACTCCTCAGCTACTCTCTCATCCCTGAGCTTGGCAACATCCAGCCTCGGCTGGGATGGTACCATTCTCCAGGATTTAAGGTGCAGCTTTAGAGTTGCTACAACAAGCCTGTGGTCAGTATTGAGGAACTGAGCACTCCGGTAGACCCTGCAGTTTTGGATCATCCTCCAACGACCATCAATGAGGACATGGTCAATCTCCTTTGCCACACCGCCAGCGTTGGAATACCAAGTCCAGCGATGAGCTTGTGGGCGCTGAAACCATGAACCAGCCACCCTAAGTCCATGACTTCTTGCAAAGTCAAGGAACTTGGTGCTATTTTGGTTCATAGTTCCTGACCCATGGGGACCAACACACACCTCATAACCATCCCTATCAGTTCCAATCAATGCATTGAAATCCCCCAAGACTAGAAGTGTATCTCGTCTGGGGCACTGATCAACCACAGACTCGAGTGTGGCGTAGAATGTGTCCTTCACGGTGAGATCACTCGCCTCAGTCGGAGCATAAATAGAGACCAGGGAAATGACACCTAAGGAGTGACAAATCCTTAATCTCATAATACGCTCGTTGACCGGTGTTACCTCAATTATCATTGGGGTCAGCTTATTGGACACAGCTACAGCAACTCCTTGGGTATGGTAACCATCAGAGCGACCAGACCAATAGAGAGATTTCTCTCTATTGAAGCATGAAAATAGAGAGAGCGAGAGATTCCAATGATCTTAAAAGCCTTTGCTTCCGTGACGTCAAGCTGAGCAAGACATGAGACAGGGGGACCAGCCCAGAACAGAGAGCAGTACTCCATTGAGCTGCAGATGAAAACCTTGTTGGTGGATAGGAGCTAAAATGTGCCAAGAAAGGACTTTGTATGACAGAGGATGCCCAGTCGGCATCTGGCTTTGGAGGTCACTTTTGAAATGTGGCTTGCCCAACAGCCCAACAGAGATCATGGCTGAGAGTGACACCCAAGAGCTTGAGTGACTGAACCTCTTTCAGATGGTTCTTGAGAAAGTAAATGGGAGGGTTTGTACAATGGTCCAGAGAGAGAGAGAGAGAGAGAGAGAGAGAGAGAGAGAGAGAGAGAGAGAGACAGAGAGAAAGAGAGAGAGAAAGAGAGACAGAAAGAGAGAGAGAAAGAGAAAGAGAGAGAGAGAGAGAGAGAGAGAGAGAGAGAGAGAGAGAGAGAGAGAGAGAGAGAGAGAGAGAGAGAGAGAGAGAGAGAGAGAGAGAGAGAGAGAGAGAGAGAGAGAGAGAGAGAGAGAGAGAGAGAGAGAGAGAGAGAGAGAGAGAGAGAGAGAGAGAGAGAGAGAGAGAGAGAGAGAGAGAGAGAGAGAGAGAGAGAGAGAGAGAGAGAGAGAGAGAGAGAGAGAGTCTGTGTGTGAGGAATTTATCAGGATTGAAAGAAATATATTCCAAGTGTTTGACCAGTTTCTGATCTTGTCAAGGTCTGTGGAGACGGAAGACGCTTCTGCCCATCTGTCAGAAGAATGAGATATGTCATGGCAGAGAGTGGCATCATCAACAAAGAGATAAAGAGGATTTTCCAGAGTCAGATAGATCATTGATGAAGATGAGGAATAACATGGGACCGAGAACAATGTCTTGGAGTACTCCAGCCTTCACAGGGAGAGGAGATGAAAGGATTCCGTTGAAAGCCACACATTGGCTACGAGAGTGGAGGAAGTCAGTAATCTTAGAGTGGAGTTGGCCTTGGATTCCATAAGGAAGGCAGTTTGGAGAGCGGGGGGGGGGGGGGGATGCCATACTGTATCACAAGCTCAAGATATGTTCAGGGAGATGGCCCTGATCTTATGGCTGACATTGAGGGCCTCCTTCCGTTGTTTGGAGAGTAGAACCAGCATGTCCAATGTAGAGTGACCAGGTCTGAATTTGAATTGATGATCTGATATGAGACTGTTAGAGAAAAGGAATGATTTTTTGAGAACTGCAATGATGGATTCCATGATCTTGCTGATGATTGGATTGTTTTGCAGTTAAGGGGATCGGTTTTTGGCACCTTTTAGGTAATTCTGTGACATTGGCTGATTTCCAATCAGATGAACGATGGCCTATGGTAAAGGACAGTGTGAAAACGGCAGAGAGGAAGCACAAGAGCAGCAGAGCAGGTTTTTAGGACACGTGAGCTGATGCCGTCCGGTTCAGTGTCAGATTCAGAGTCTCGGGTTGCCAGAAACTTTTCCACCTTCTCAGGTGCAAAAGACACATCATTCAGAAGCAATTGGGTATGACTGGGTAGGTGGATACAGAGAAATAAGGGTAATATGAGGGACACAATATTTTGAAGCACACAGAATTGAGGAATTTGGCCTTCTCACTATCAGAGTTGGCTGTGATACCATTTGAAGTGATGGAAGGGATGGAAGGGGAGCATACACCAGAGACAGACTTGACAAGGTGCCACCAGGTTTTAGAGGTGGTTGACAAGTTTGAAAGTTAATTGCTGAGATTGGACAGATGTTGTTTTCTCGCTCTCCCGAGAGTAGACCCACAATTGTTGCGGGTTTTGTGGAATGATCTGAGGCTGCCTTCGGTTGGATTTGCTTTCCAGGAGGAGAATGCAAGTTGATTTAGAGCAACAGCCTCATCACAGGATTCAGAGTTACTAGAGCGAGAGGATGGGTAAGACAATGGAAGATGAGATGGGATAAATCTGTGCATAAGACAGAGCAGGTTTCTGTGGAAGAACTTTGAGGCTGAATCAATATCAGTGATGGTGGATATAGGAGACTGGTTCTGACATGTGATGGCTGCTTACAGTCCCTGCCATTCTGCATGTGTGAACTGCTCGACTCACTGGCACTGAAGCTGTTCTCTGAGAATGGCTGGAGAGATGTTGACCATCACAAGCATATGAACAGATGAGCCAATTGGGGTAGATGACGATCAACATGTATTATGAGGGTGGGGGGGGGATGATTTGGCCATCACCAAATCCAGTAGGGAACATTTACCATTGGTTGAAATCCAGGTGGGAAAGTTCACAGACTGAAACAGACCCATGGAGTCTCAGAAGTCCTTTGCAGAAGTGCTACGGCTGGTTAGGAGGTACCAACACCCAGCCAATTGGCATAGTGACAATTGAAATCACCACATATGAGGAAGAGAAAGTTGGGATGAGTGGTTAAAAGTTTGTCCATGTTTTCTGCGAAAGATGTTGATGGAGTCATTATTGTTGGGAGGACAATACAACACACAGATGAGCAAGAAGTGTGAGCGGAGGAGAAGTCGCAGCCAGTGATACTCCTTGGGTAATGAAGGTGTAAGAGCAGTACATAGAGAGTGAGAAATGGAGTTTTTAATGTACAGTGTAACTCCACTGCCAGTTCAGGGTTCAGGTCAATCAAACCGAAGGAGACAATAGCCGGGGAGAGACACTAAGGAGTGTCAGTGGAGTGGTCATGGGGAACATAGGCCCCATTTGCTTGAGGTCAACACAGTTAGAGATGGGGGTGGGGGGCGGAGGCATTGGGATGCTTTGCGGGGGCAAGGTGAGGCTTTGGGGGAGTGGGATGAGGGGTAATGTTTGAGTTTGTGGGGTGCAGGCCAATGTTTGAGTGTTTGGGGTGTGGGTGAAGGTTTGAGTATGTGGGATGTGGGGTGAGGTTTTAGAAGGTGAGATGAGGGGAAAGTATTGAGAGGGTAGGGGTGAGGAGGGATACAGAAAGGAGGGACATGGTGCTTTGAGGGGGTGGGGTAAGGGTGGATGCTTTTCCTGATCCAAAACTAGCAAATACAACCTGTTGCTTCACTGATGGGAATATTTTGAGAGCGGTGTGAGAGAGAGAAAGGAGCAAGAGGTAGGAAAGGGAGAGAGAGAGAGAGAGAGAGAGAGAGAGAGAGAGAGAGAGAGAGAGAGAGAGAGAGAGAGAGAGAGAGAGAGAGAGAGAGAGAGAGAGAGAGAGAGAGAGAGAGAGAGAGAGAGAGAGAGAGAGAGAGAGAGAGAGAGAGAGAGAGAGAGAGAGAGAGAGAGAGAGAGAGAGAGAGAGAGAGAAAGAGAGAGAGAGAGACTTTGACTTTTATGTCTTTTTATTAAAAAAGTATAAAGGATAAAAATTCAATACAACAAAGCAAAGGATTATATACAAGAGTGCAAAAAAAGAAGAGAAGAAACCAATTCAATTTTCAAGTAATCAAAGCATTGATAACAGTTTATACACAAGGAACACCCCCAAAAATACATTAGAGAGAGGAGAAGATGATAAGAAGAGAGAAAGCAACACAGGCTCCACACGTACCGCCAGAGACTGAGCAACAGCCCCTTGCGCACGTGCGTGCCAAGCGAGAGAGGGGGGGGGGAGAGAGAGAGAGAGAGAGAGAGAGAGAGAGAGAGAGAGAGAGAGAGAGAGAGAGAGAGAGAGAGAGAGAGAGAGAGAGAGAGAGAAAAGACTGATAAGTAGAATAGAGACAACATCAGATGCTCCTAACTCAAGTTATGGTCTGCAAAATGATTTTCAAACGCATATATATATATATATATATATATATATATATATATATATATATATATATATATATATACATATATATATATATATATATATATATATATATATATATATATATATATATATATGACCTTTGATCATTGACCTGCTCAACCTAAAATTGAATCAGTTCATCTGCACATAACAGAGAGAGAGAGAGAGAGAGAGAGAGAGAGAGAGAGAGAGAGAGAGAGAGAGAGAGAGAGAGAGAGAGAGAGAGAGAGAGAGAGAGAGAGAGAGAGAGACAATGGGGGATGGGGGAGAGAGGAGGGTCTTGGAGGAAAGCGAAAGAGATAGGTGGGAGAGAGCAAATATGGCCAAAGCTAACCTTGCCATGATATTTCATCCCACGGGGATCTTTGACTGGTCGAGTGTTAAACAGGACCATCACCGCCGTGCTTCAACACAGAGTGCTGCTTCCAATATGTTTTGCATTTTCTGGCAATGGCCCCACTTCACACAGGGGTGACAAAAGTTTCATAGGCCTGTATTGTGTCCTTCTGAACCAGATGATACTGACAACCGACTGAAGCACAACACAATGAATGGGATATTGCAAGTACAGAAGGGAAGAAAGCAGTCATTGCTGCTGTGTTTGCTTCTTGAAGTTGCGGAGTTACTGCTCCTTTAGATTTTTGTTATTCCTCATTTTTTTTTTGTCTTCTGTCATATTGCGTATGGCCAAGTGAGGTCACTTTTGGCTCGGCAGGGTGAGGCCTTCTTTTCTGGAATAAATGGCACTTGATCCTCTCTGTGTGTCCTCATCATTGTGCTAAAGACACCACAATTGGTGACGAGGATTGTCGAACCATGACTACACTGGTCATTCAGTTCCATCTACTTTGACAACTTTGACAACTTTGACAGTAAGACAACTTTGAACTCTTTGTTCAACAGCTCAGTTTCTATTTGTCACCCACGACACCGCCGATGCTGGGAAATGGAAAGCAATTCTTCTGTCGTCACTGCCAGCGGAGCTGTTCCATCTGCTGTCTGACTTAATTTTGGCTGAGAAGGCATTGGATAATCGTCGGGGGTGTGGTGGTTCACACTCTCATCTGAACTGTCCCTTTCGGAATGTTATGTGTCACCTGTGTGATAGGACAGGCCATGTGTGGAGGGTCTGTCAGGGCCAAGCACCATCATCGGTTGATGTGGTCAAGGCAAGCAGGGAGCTTGATCAACTTGACATACTTCTAATAACAACAGCTGCAAATCACCCCTTCGAGGTGTCTTTCAGTGTGGATGGCAGGCCATTCAACTTCGCAGTGGATCCTGGGCATCACCCAGTCTCATTAGTAAGCAGACCTGGTGTCGTTTGGGTTGTCCGGTGTGGGTACACACTATCCTTCATACCTACACTGGGGAGATCATCAAACCATTGAGTTTGATGGATACAGCGGTTCTTTGTCGGAAACAGAAAGCAGTGTTGCTCCTGCATCTGGTTAATAATAGTTAATAATCTCTCCTGGGGCATGACTGGTTGCACACAATTCATCTGGATTCGGCAGACATTTACAGTGTTCATACGTCATTTCCATTTCCTTCCTGATTGGATGGGATCTTGGAAAAACACCAAGTTATATTTGGGCCTGGCCTCGGGAAGCTTGCAGGTGCTGAAGCGCACCTACACTTGAAGGAGGGTGTTATTCTGCAATTCTGGAAGCCTTTACCTGTGCCATATGCTCTTCGGGATCGGGTCAAATCGAAACTCAACTGATTGGAAAATGTTGGTGTCAATGAAACTGGTAGCGCACGTTGAGTGGGCAATGCCCGAGGTCACAGTTCTTAAGTGGAATGGAGGTATCCACCTGTGTGGTGACTTAAAGCAATCGTTAACCCCAACCTCTGTGTGGAGCTGTATCCACTGCTAACCATCGACGAGATAAACTTTAAGTTGGCGGGGAGTCGATATTTCATGAAGTTGGACTTGTGCGATGCCTACTTCCACCTCGAGATCGCACCAGAGGACTGTCACCTCCTTGCCATCAATCCATATCAGGATATGTCCCAGTATACCCATCTTTGTTTCGTTATCACTCCGGCTCTGGCAGTGCGGCAGAATGCTATTTGGATGTCATCCTCATCATGGGCACCCCAGCCGAACAGTATCTTGAGAACATTGATAAGGTGATCTCTAAGTTAGCTGCTCAGGGTCTATGCCTCAACAAAAACAAATGCTTATTATTTCAGAAGCGAGTGGAGTACCTGGGCCACATCAGCACCCCGTATGGGATGTCAAAAGCCCCTCAGAAAGTCGATACCAGAGCTGACATGCCCAGCTAAAGAGCCAAAGTTCAGCTTTGTTATTTCATTGGGCTTGCTCAGTATTACAAGAGGTATGTCAGCGGCTAAAGCACCGAGCTCACTCCACTGACTGGCGTGCTGCGTCAAGATGCTCGTTGGAGGTGGAGTTCGATGGAACAAGCAGCATTTGAACGAGTCAAACCTCACCTTACTGCAGACACAGTTTTTGCACATTAAGAACCTTCACATCTCGTCATTTGGCATTGGTACCGTCTTGTCTCAGGTAAAGAGTGACAACATTGAGCGTCCAGTGGTGTTTTGCGTCACGTGCTCTGATGGCCGCGGAGCAGAATTATGCTCCAATTGAGCGTGAAGCCCCGAATGTGGTATTAGGTGTGTTGAAGTTCCATCAGTTCTTGATAGGTCGACATTTTCTCCTGCAAACTGATTGTCATGTGCTTCATTTATTGTTCAACACTTGGAAAGGCATTCCAGTCACTAACGCTGCTCGGCCACAGGGACGGTGTCTCTTCTCTGTGCGTATGACTACAAAATCAAATGTTGTGCTTCCAAACGGCACGCTAACTGCGATGGCCTGTCTCTGCTGCCATCTCCTAAGGTCGGCACTGAAGGCACACATGAGGTTGAGGTGTACATGTTCGAACAGATCGAGTCTGGTCCGGTAATCATGCTGCGGAATGTGGCCTGACCAAAACTGACCAGTCGTGATGCCATTTTGTCACGTAGTTGCGCATAATGTAATGTCTGGTTGTTGATCCGAGTTGCTCTCGACGTCAGGATATGCTCCATACGTGTTGCATGTGTCTGAGCTGTGTTCAGCTCAAGCTTGTGTTACGTGGGGGATGAGAGTGGTCATTCGTGCCTCATTACACCAATGCTGTCTCAATAAGTTGCACAAGGGCCACTTAGGTGTGGTCCAAATGAAACTTCACCTGGAGTTTGTTGTGGCGGCTCGGCCTTGATACGGACATTGAGAAAACAGTAAAAAGCATGTGATATGTGTCGAGCTGATGCTGAGAATCCCTCAGGTGTCTTGTTGTTGTGGCCACTCACCAATGGAATGCGGCAGCACATCATGTAGATTATGTGGCGCGTGTCATGCGCCGGATGTTTCTGGTGGTGATCGACCATTACTTGAAATGGCCAGAAGTCGCAATCATGAAGTCCATTTCGGCATAGAACACGGTGGAGCATCTGTGGACTATTTTTTGCAAACAAAGGTGTTCTGGATATTTTAGTTTTGGGCAATGGTCCATAGTTTGTATTTGAAGTGTTTACCGTGTTCATGCGTGGTAATGGTCCCAAACACCAATGGTCGGTGCCTTACCACCCAGCTATAAATGGCCAGGCTGAGTCATTTATCAAAGCTATAAAATGTGCCTGACATCAGGGCTAAAAGCAGTGCCGGATTAAGCCTCGGCTGGCCCTAAGGCACATTTTGGAATTTTAGAGAATGGCCTGAAAATTTTAAATTAGATCTCGGTCTCATGGAAATGGACCCCAGACAAAAGATGAACCGATTCAAGAACAAAATATTTAATACAAAAGAAGACAAATATTTAATGTGAAAATAATTTTTGGCCCGAATTTTTGGCTGGCCCCAAGGCACGTGCCTTGTCTGCCTCATGGTCAATCCAGCACTGGCTAAAAGGTACGATCTGTGCAGAGTAGGGTCGATATGTTTTTGCATGCCTATCATAATTCGGTGCATCCTATTACACCGGAAATGCCTGTATTCTGCATGTACGGCCGACAGCTGCTGCTGTCACGGCTGGATTTGCTTTGATCTTGCGCACCGGCCGTTGTTATGGTGACCATTGTTCGTTTGTTCATTCACGGTGGACCAAACAGTTTTCGTGCGAGACTAGTTCCACCGACAGAAATGGGTACCCGCTGCTGTGATCCGAGTTTTTGGACCGGCTAATTACCTTGCTCGTACTTTGGCGGGTCTTCTCTGGAAACATCATGTGAATGAATTGTTCACTAGCGGGTCTGATCACTCATACGCTGCCAATTCCGTTCCGCCGTTCGATGTGTCCTAATCCATCGACATGCCTGTGACCATGTTACTACCACCTATCCCTCCATCTCTGGACCCAGGTATTCAGTGTGGGGATAGTAGCATGGATGTTCCTCTGGTATCGGTTGCACCTGGTTTGGTGTCTGGTGAGGAGCCGTCACCTGCTTCCAAGGTATCACCGTCACCGGTCATGTCTGCGGCTCAATGTCCACGTGTTTCTTCCAGACATGTTGTTCGACCTGCATGTTTGGGTGATTATGTGACTTAAGGGGGGAGGAGTGAAGTATTATGTATGACTTAGTGAGGTCACTGTTCCCTTGGCCGAGTGAGGCCTGCTTTTGATGCAATAAATGGCGCTTGATATGCTCCGTCTGTCCTCATCATTGTGCTGAAGCCACCTAACCACATCTTCTTTGTCTGCTATCTTCCTTTCCTTATGTCTTTCTTCTTCTTATATCGACCTCTACTTCCTTTCTTATCTGTTATCTTTTTTCATTGTTGTTCTTCTGTGTTCCTCCTTCTGTGTTCTTTCTGTCTTTTTAAAAATTTCCTTTCTGCCTTTGTTCTCTCTTCTCTCCTTCTACCTTCTTCAGCACCGAAGATTTCACATCATATCTTTTTTTAATCACATGTTATCAGTGTTTGGCATTTAAAAAAAAAAAAATCCTTGTAGAGCTTCAGGATAGAAAATGTTGCATGTTTTTCCATGTGGAACCAATATGAAAAGCTTTTTGCCTTTGCCAACTCTGGAACAACCAACATAGAGTTGGCCATGAGAATAGTATGAGCTTTGCAGGTTGAGGCCAACAACTTTGAGTGATTGTCTCTGTGACTTGTTGATGCTCATGACACAACTGAGATGGACAGGGAACTGAAGCCTTCTAAATTGAAATGGTAAGTCAGAGGGGATGATTGGAAAGCCTGTCCTGCTGCATGGCCAGTCATGATTGTGGCTTCAATGACATGTGGCATAAGCTTCTTGACAGCCAAACGTTTTCCATTGCAGAGTGTAGGTGGGTCCAGATTTCTGAGAAGCATGATGGGTGCACCAATCTTGAGCTCCAGATTGTGAGGAGGCACACCTGGTACTTCCAGAAAGTTAAGAAATTCTGTGATGCAGTGGACTATTTCATTTGTGTCTGGTACAGTGTCAACTAGGTCAGGTCAGTAATGGTAGCATGCGCCGGAGCAGCGTGTCGCTGTGTCTACTTTCCGTCGGTACTCCAGGGCCCCCCCTCTGGCTATCCCCCAGGCAGACGCCTGGCCCACCCCCATCTCATGGAGATGCCGATCAACCTGCTGCAACCACAAGGCACGTGGTCGGCCCATTGGCCTCCTCCAATCATGAGGATCCTTCGCTGAGAGAATCTGGTGAGCAGGATCAGCATCAGGAAAATGAGCCACATGTCCATACAGTTGCAGCTGACACTCACGGACTATGCAGGTAACAAATCTCATTTGAGTCTCTCTCAGCAACCGCTCGTTGGACACAAAGTCAGACCAGCAAGAGCCAAGGATTCTGCGAAGACACCTGATACCACAGGAATTAAGTCTCTATCTCAGATCCCTGGTCATGGTCAAAGTGTATCATCCGTAGAGCAAGACAGGAAGCACCAAGGACCTGAAGACTCAGACTTTCACCCTCCTGCACAGGCACCGACAGCGCCACACCCCATGTGTGAGATAATGATAATGAGAGCTTGATGATCCAGTGAATCCATGACTCCCCAGGCCCGACCCAGACGTCTATTGACCCCTGACTCACAGCCAGCAGAGACATGAATATCACTGTCAAGGTAAATTAATCTCTCCGTGACTTCAACATCTTCACCACAAACAGGTACAGACAAGATAGCAGCATCCATGATGTCATTAAAAGCCTGAATCTTAGTTTTGACCCAGGAAACCTGGAATGCCAGTGGCTCTGACTCCTCATTCAGCACTTTGAAGGCCCCACAAAGGATATCCAGAGTCTCCGCAAAGATGACTTCATCATCCGTGAAATCAAGGTCAAAGATCTTGACATTTCCAAATGATGCACCACAGCTTGTTCTCTCTGACATCCTCCCCCAGCATCCAGTCCATTCAAGCGCTGAACAGTGTGGGGGCCAGAACACACACATGATGATCTCCAGTCTCAACAGGAAATAAGTCAGAGATGGTATCACTACATCTCACAGCACTATCGGTACCAGACATCAGATTGTTCAGTTTTGGTGGCACCTCACGAAGACCAAGAATCCTCCAGAGGGCATCCCGATTTACTGAATCGAACGCTTTACAGAGATCAACATAGGCTGCAAGCAGCCCCTGCCGAAACTCTCGTCTGCGTTCGGTGAGGACACGAAGGGCACGGTTACAATCAATCATTGACCTCTTTGGTGCAAAGCCTGATTGCTCTGGGCATTGGTGCTCAAGCAGATGGTGGCAAACCCTAGCAAGAATGATCTGAGCAAAGACCTTGCCCGGCACAACCTGCAACAGGTTGATCAGCATCTCAAGGAGATGGTGATGGGCCAGGCATCTGCCTGGGGGGAAGGCCAGAGGGGGCCCCTGGAGTACCTGCAGAAAGTGGATGCAGCGAGATGCTGCTCCGGCGCATGCTGTCATACCTGACCTGACCTGACCTGAACCTCAGAGAGTGCTGCAATAACGATGTTCAAACGCTTGAGCACAGATGATAACAGAGACAGGTGATCATCCTCTTTTAGGGATAGGAAATTCCAGGTACCCACCTGAAGAGACCGCCTCAGGTTAACCCAAGTAGACCGCTGTCTGGTGGATGACACCTCAGCACTACCCCGACACGCACTCCCGCAATCTGTCCCGGGAAGGTAACCCCGTGGTTTCCCTCCTATCATCAAAGAGTGTGGGTCCCAGAGGCTTTGCTCCAATCTCCTCATCTGTTGAGCTGCCCTGTGGAGGGCAGCTGCAGAGCAGGTACTCTCACGGAGTGGGTTTTCAGATTTCTTTGCATTTTTGTGTTTTCTGGAGTAAAGGGTTTTACAGTGACAGGAGTGCAAACCCTGTCACCAACCTCCTAAAAAAACACAAGTAACCCAACTGCAGGAGGACATCCGCAGACATAGTTGGGCTTCTCAAAAAAAAAAGTAACCCAACTGCAGGAGGACATCTGTAGACACAGTTGGGCACTAGATATGGATGGCCGTTGGCTCACAAGGAGCTCCTCCGCCCTTTGACAGTTTTTGTTTTCAATCCTGCTGGGTGTCCATATCCAAACACCCTCCTGACCAGGTAACCTGGTGTGGGAGATAGTTTAGTCACTGACAACCCGACCATGAAACAGGTTAGTACAGGTTTACATGGTACCTGTGGCAAGTCACAGATCTAAACCTGACAAAAGTGTAAACCGACTTGTAAATTTGTACAGCGCAGGGTAACTGTGAAAGGCCTCTTGTTGTAGAATTTGCTGCATCATTTTGGTGCCAGGATGGCTCTTTGGCAAAGTCACTTGCGGTCATGGACGTTATGTGCAACATTTGGAAATACTGCATCTTATCGTTCTTGAAGTGTTGCCACTGTTTTCCCAATGTTATTCATCGCGATAATTCCATCTTGATTCTCAGATACCAAAGCTCCATTTCCAAGTTTGAGCAGGCTTATATCACCTGTAAAAGCACTTGCATGTTGGTCATTAGGTTGAGTCACTGAATGTTGTTCCAAAGGTATGAGGCCTTGAGGCAGGCCTGCAGTTCATCAGCTTTGGTTCCATGTTGAATGACTGGAAGTGTCTGTCGAAAATCCCCAGACAACTCCAGAATCACTCCACCCATTCTTCCATCATTATGTCAAGGATATTGTAGGGTGCCATCAAGAGCCTCGAAGGCAGCCTTATGAGACATTGTACACTTATCCCAGACAATGAGCTGGCACTCCTGCAGGACATCTTCTTTGCCAGTGCCCCTGCCAATGTTGCAGGTTGTGCCTCCATACTTGCCAGATTTAAGGGTAATTTGAAGACTGTGTGAGCTGTTCTTCCTCCTGTCAACAGTGTGGCAGCAATGGCTGATGATGCCACTGCAAGGGCAATCATGTTTCTCTTTGTTGGATTTTTTGCCAAAAGTAGATTGATGAGAAAAGTTTTGCCAATTACACTGGGAGCATCCATAAAGAAAGTGCCACCACTCCCATTGAAAACTGCTTGTGTAATCTTATTGAAGGCTTCTCTTTGGTCTGGAACCAGACATGGCTCATTCTCCTGTATGTATTCAGCAAGCTGTTCTATGGTGTAGTTGGTCTCTCTCAAAATTTCATTTGTGAGCCATTTTCATTGGGTCGTTGAGGGTCAGGAAGGCCAAAAGTTTTGAGGTCAGAGCTCACTCAAAGCCTTGATCTTGTCTTCATTGATAATGAGAGCTTGATTGAAGATGGCATCACTGATGTCCAGATCATTTCCGGATCCGGATTCAGATTTTTAACAAAATCGAGTCAATTCGTCTGAGTAACACACACACACACACACACACACACACACACACACACACACACCCAACTTGTCCACCAAGTTTCGTCCGAATCCGTCCAAAACCTTTTGAGATATCCTGATTACAGACAGACAGAGAAACAGGCAGACAGACAGATAGACAGGCAGACAGACAGATCAACAGACAAGCCGGTAGGCGACATGGGTGGTCACTACATAATTGCATACGAGTCATACAGTTTTTGACGGATCGGGCTGAAAATTTTTGACAAAGACGTTGATTATAGTGCGCATAAAAGACTGGAAGCCGATTTTTGATTTTCGAAAAAATAACTTTTTTAGGATTTTTCAAAAATTTCAAAGTCCTGTTGCTAGGCAACGGTGCTCAAAAGCATACAACTAGATCATGGTATGAACCGACCTGTCAAGTTTCATCAAAATCGGTTGACTCCTCTGGCCTCCAGAGCTGTCCATTACATACAAACAAACATACAAGCCCGTAGGTGGACATGGGTAGTCGCCTACCCAATAGAACCTGATGTGATGGGCCCGTTCGATGGGGAATGACCTGAGGATTAAGCACAATAAAATTAATGATTCTAACTTCGAGGGTTAATGCTGCAGATTGTTTTTTTCGTTAAAATACCCCCACATTTAGAGGTTTTTCGGCCGTTGCTAGGCAACGGAGGGGTCCATGGCAACGGTTCTTTCTCACACATAACTAGGACATCCCATGAACCTACCATACCAGTTTCATGTATATCTGACTCATAGTCTCTGAGATATAACGAACTTCGTTTTTTTATTGTTTTCGACCAGGGTTCATTCAAAGTCTATCTTCTCGGACAGTTTTCATAGGATCTGGCTGTAAATTTTTGACAATATGGCTGAATGTACTGCCCACAATCGCTCGTTGCTCGATTTTTGATTTTCGAAAAAATAATTAAAAAATAAAAATAAAAAAATAATTAAAAAAATCTTTCAAAAATTTCAAAGTCCCGTTGCTAGGCAACGGTGGTGTCCATAGCAACGGTTCTCATTTGCACACAACTAGGCCATGGTATGAACCTACCAGCCAAGTTTCATCGAAATCGCCATTTTAAATACTGATACCGTAATAAGGGAAGAAAAAAAAAAGTCCAAATTTTTTTTTTGAGATTTCTTTTTTCGACTACATCGACTACCCAGCAGACAGACATATAAACATACAGACAGACGGAAAACCAGAGAATAAGAGTCGTTCAGCGACCACCCAACAACGTCAGTCCAGCTTTGATGTCGAGGTAACAAATGAGCGGTCACAAGGGGGAGCCCCCCCCCCCCCCACCCGCCAAGCATATCTATGGACCCACCACCGTGCACTTTGTGGAGGAGTTCTGCATGTTTGTTCATTTTAAAGAATTTGCATGAAATGTAGAAGTAGCAGTAAAAGTATGAAATGTTTCACTATCAGCCTCGATGACACCAGATTTGAAGAAATAGCCACCAATCATTTTGAATCCGACTACGGCCGCCATTTTGCTTACATAAATGGGCGCGTTCCGTTAGCAAGCGGATTACTTACCGCTTATCAAGCACCTCACTTTATTTGCATGCTCCACTTTCCGAGCGGCTTGCCACTGTCTGGCAAAGCTGTTCATGTGGAAAGGCCGGCTTGGAAAGCGATAGCGAGCCGCTTGCGAACGGAACACATCTCCGGGTTGTGTTCCATTTACCAATGAGCTTGATACCGCTTGCTAAGCCGGCCGTTTCTTATCAACTGTATCGTTGGAGCGCTTGCTTGATTGCTTAAGTCACTTGGCGAGCACTTCACAAGCCACTTGCGAAGAGAACACACCCTGGTGGTGATGCACTCTCCACTTTGCCATTTCACCTGAGTTCGGTCTTCCATGGACTATGAAGACCCAAAATGGCAAACATCTGAGATGACACGAAGGCACCGCACTGCATCTGAGTGCCCACCCTTCGTGTGGGGATTTAAAATCGACCATCCGGTCTGCAATGAGCTGAAAAACCTGACGGGTACCCTGACCAACATTCTCTCTTCTGGTGTGGACTTGTGGTTATAATTAATTAATTAATTAATTGTGTGGACATTTGTGCCAAAGTTGAAGGATGAGATTAATTTGAAATTAATTAATTAATTATAACCCAGAAATTGGTCCAGTTGCAATTATTGCGTAATTGAGCATTTTAACATGATAATGAGATGGAAAAATTCAGTTCGATGATCATATCTCATCATCCTTGGGGGTATTTTTGGTTCGCGGTTGGTTTCCCTTGAAACATTTTCACTGCTTAAATGACGTCATGAAAAAGTATTGTGGATGAAACAAGAAATTTGTTTTGCAATTTCTCATCTCTGACAGTAGATGGCGATAGGGTATCACAATGTTTGTCTCAGTGTTTTTGATGTCACACGTGAACTGGAAAATCTCTCTCTCTCTCTCTCTCTCTCTCTCTCTCTCTCTCTCTCTCTCTCTCTCTCTCTCTCTCTCTCTCTCTCTCTCTCTCTCTCTCTCTCTCTCTGTCTCTCTGTCTCTCTGTCTCTCTGTCTCTCTGTCTCTCTGTCTCTCTGTCTCTCTGTCTCTCTGTCTCTCTGTCTCTCTGTCTCTCTGTCTCTCTGTCTCTCTGTCTCTCTGTCTCTCTGTCTCTCTGTCTCTCTGTCTCTCTGTCTCTCTGTCTCTCTGTCTCTCTGTCTCTCTGTCTCTCTGTCTCTCTGTCTCTCTGTCTCTCTGTCTCTCTGTCTCTCTGTCTCTCTGTCTCTCTGTCTCTCTGTCTCTCTGTCTCTCTGTCTCTCTGTCTCTCTGTCTCTCTGTCTCTCTGTCTCTCTGTCTCTCTGTCTCTCTGTCTCTCTGTCTCTCTGTCTCTCTGTCTCTCTGTCTCTCTGTCTCTCTGTCTCTCTGTCTCTCTGTCTCTCTGTCTCTCTGTCTCTCTGTCTCTCTGTCTCTCTGTCTCTCTGTCTCTCTGTCTCTCTGTCTCTCTGTCTCTGTCTCTGTCTCTGTCTCTGTCTCTGTCTCTGTCTCTGTCTCTGTCTCTGTCTCTGTCTCTGTCTCTGTCTCTGTCTCTCTCTCTGTCTCTCTCTCTGTCTCTCTCTCTGTCTCTCTCTCTGTCTCTCTCTCTGTCTCTCTCTCTGTCTCTCTCTCTGTCTCTCTCTCTGTCTCTCTCTCTGTCTCTCTCTCTGTCTCTCTCTCTGTCTCTCTCTCTGTCTCTCTCTCTCTCTCTCTCTCTCTCGCCCCCTGCTGGTCGTTGGTGAGTCGTGCATGGGTGTGGCGTCATGGCGGCTCTGTGTGTGCAGCTGTGAGTACTGTGCTGTGTTAGTGTTGTTCCTGTCCCTATTTCGCTTCCCTCTGTGTCCCCGTACGTGTTTGTGGAGTTTTTTCCCTGTTTCCCTTCCTGCTGAGACGAGAGAGGGAAGGAGAGCGCGCACGGTCGGTGCTTTGTGGGTTTTCCTTGAAACCTTCGGGTTTCTGGGCCTACTTTTTCATCTGCCTTGTTTTCATAGGCCTGCCGTTTATCGGTGGTTTAGCTTCTTCCTTATACTCTTCCTTTCCCTTATACTTCATTTGACCCCACTTGCTGGTTGCTTGTGACGGTTTTCCTTTGTTAAACTTAAACTTCTCTTCTTTTGCTTTAAGCTATGGCAAACGGACGTTTGCACAATAGTGTGTACGAGTCACTCACTCGGAAAAATGGAGTGACAATTACTCCACCTGATGGAGTTAGTGTTGAGAACGTGGTGATGGCTCTGGGAGAGCTCGTAGGAATCGAGAATGTTCTCGCCGCTTCGAAAATGAGCCAACGTGTCGTGGTTTTCTTGTCGGAGGAGCGACACGTGGCTCAGGCGGTCGAAACCGGTCTATCCTTACCGCCAGACGTCTTCGTTAACGTTAGTTATCTCGATACGATGGCGGTAAAATTAACACTGTCCAACATCCCGCCCTTCTTCTCGAGTGAGGAGATTGTAGCTGCATTAAGCGTTTTTGGCACAGTTGTATCACGAGTCTCCATGATTCCACTTCGTCTGCGCTCTGACGCTTCGGTTCGCCACATCATGTCGTTCCGACGTCATTGCTATGTCATTCTAAAAAACAACGCTCAATCGCTCAATGCAGTTATGACTTTAAAAAATAAAAACCGCAATTACCAGATTTATATCGCAACGGAGACCACAACTTGTTTTATCTGTGGTGAATCGGGACATTTAAAAAGCGATTGCCCCAAGAATATATTAAGTGGAATATCTAGTGTGGTCGAACCCATTGAGACGAATAGTGGTATATCTAGAGTTGGGAACGTTGGTGACGCTTCAAACTCGAACAATCTGCCTGGGCCGTCGAGAGTGGAGGTAAATCCCCCCCTGGCAGATAATGAAAGCTTCACCGTTGTTCCTTCAAAAAGGAAACATAAATTGAAGCATTTAAATGATAACAATAGTCAAGATGTGACGGCGAGCTGTGCAAAAAAGATGGCGCCGGCTGCCGAGAATAATGACTCGTGTTTGGAAGCAACAATAGATGCTCTTTTTAAAACGAAAAATCGATTTGATGTAATTGCTCCAGAGGATGATGACTTTTTTGTCGGTGGGGTGAGTGAACATGAGGAGGAGATTGGTTTTGTGCAGCAGGGAGCACACGTGACCACTCCCATAGTCACAGGCACCTTGGATATTAACACCGAATCCACTGTAACCCCCTCCCTGTAAAGACCAACAGTGAAATGTGTACCGTTTCTAAGTCACCAATAACTCCAAACCTGGTTGAATCAGGGTGTAAAGCTTCAACTAGTGAAACACCAGGTTCATCTCAAGCGGAATATAACGTTCCTTCCATTAGTATTCTTCCTCCTCCCCATTTTCTTCACCCTCCCACTCCTCCTCCTCCTCCCCTCCCACTTCTAATCTTCTTCCTCTTCCCACCCCTCCACCTCCCCCTATTCCACCTCCTCCCACTCCACCTCCCCCTACTCCACCTCCCCCACTCCTCCTCCCCCCACTCCTCCTCCCCCCACTCCTCCTCCCTCCACTCTTCCTTCCCCGACTCCTCCGACTCCTTCTCCCCCTTTGGAAGCAGAATGTGAGGCTTCCCTTATTAAACCATCAGCTCCATCTTTGGAGCATAACGATAATGTAATGGACACCGATCGGTACTCGGATTATGATTCGGACGGGGACTCATCACTTGCTTCTTGTGGCAGTGCTGAAGCATGGAATGATCCAGTTTCCCAAGATTCGGAGAGTGTTACCAGTGTTCCACCTGCCGATATCATAAAGTTTCTTCATGACACCTTTCGCAAGAAACATGTTAAAATTAAAAACTTTTTCCCTGACTTATCCGGCTTTATAATCTCTGCGAAGCTTTTGCTCCTCAAAGCCGGACAGCTTGGTGTGACGGAATCACAAGTGTATCGACTCCGGAAATGCATCCTCAAAGCAAAGAATGAGCTGCAGACACAGAGAGACTAAGTTTTTGACACACCCTAACTCTATGTTAGCCTATGGCCTTCTCTATAGCGAGTTTAAATATTAATGGGGGACACTCCTCCATCCGTTAAGCAGAAGTTAAACAGTTTGTTGAGACAAATCACATTGATGTTTTGCTTTTGCAAGAAACAAGATGCAGCTCCTCTTGTGCAAGTGAATGGCAAAGGACAATGAGGGGAAAATGGTTTTTTAGTAGTCTGGAACACCCAAGGGCTGGGGTGGCTGTTTGTATACAACCTTCCTTTTGCAGTCCCAGTGTTGTTTTTAATGAGATTATCAAAGGGTATTTGATTTCACTCACCTTCACGCATAATGGCTTTAAACACACCGTACTGAATGTCTACGCACCGAGCGATAGCACAGAGAGACTCGCCTTTTACACACACTTAGAAACGTCTCTTGTACACATTGATTTTGATGGACTTGTCTGCTTGGGTGGAGATTTTAACTGCACGATGGACCCCACCATTGATCGTAATGGAGAGGAGCCGCACCCAGCAAGCGCAGCGCCTTTGTTGAGAGCCTTGTCCAAGTTTTCCCTGGTTGATGTGTGGAGAATCCGCAATCTTTCTCTCCGCCAATACACGTGGAGTCGGTGTTCAAAAGGCCACGTATCACTTGCAAGATTGGACCGTTTCTACATCAACAGTAACTTTTTAAATGTCGTGAGCAATATGGACATTATTCCGAGCGGCTTCTCAGACCATCACATGGTCGCACTTCGGATTCACCAACCAGTTCGGAATCGTGGTGCTGCCTACTGGACCGTCAACGCAAGCCTCTTGGATGACCAACTGTTTGTCGATGCCTTTGGTGTGTTCTGGAGAGCCTTGCTCCAACGTAAAACTTCCTTCCCCTGCCTTGGAAAATGGTGGGACAACGTCAAAGTGCAAATAAGATCCTTTTGCCAACAATATGGAGCCTACCACACCAAATATGACTCTGCCCTTCAATCCTTGCTTGCCAAAGAAATATTATATTTGCAGACCAACCTCTTGGCTTCAAATCATGAAAGAACCAACCTCTTGCTGGCGAAGAAAAAAGCTCTTCTTGCTGGACTTTGTGCAAAGCAAGCCAGAGGAGCGCTGATTCGTCTCCGACTGGAGAATTTGTGCTACCTGGACACCTCCTCTAAGTTCTTTTTTGGACTGGAAGATCAAACAAAGAGAAGTCAGCAGATAACTTCAGTAAGGACAAAGGAAGGAAGGATAACACACAATCAAAAAGATGTCAGAGCCTCACTCAGACACTACTTTACTGAACTTTATCGTGCTCCGAAAATCGACAACAAAATGGTAACAGTGCTGACTTCTTCCTTACCTCCCTTGTCAAAATCTGCAGTTCTACAAATGGACAAGGAAGTAACTTTGGAGGAACTCCAAGCTGCTCTTCAAACTCTACCCTCGGGTAAGGCCTCCGGCCTGGATGGAATTCCTGCGGAATTTTATAAAACCTTTTGGGACCTCCTCGGACCAGAACTACTTGAGGTTATAATCGACGGTCGACGATCAGGCTCACTGCCATTAAGCTGCCGGAGGGCTGTCCTCGCCCTTATCCCCAAAAAAGGAGACCTTCAGCAACCACACAACTGGCGTCCCATCTCATTACTCTGTGCAGACTACAAAATATTTTCCAAGGCCCTTGCCAACCGCCTTAAAGCCATAATCGAGGAGATCGTACACCCAGATCAATCTTACTGTGTCCCGAAGAGGACAATTCATGACAGTATCTTTATTGTGCGTGATATAATTGACATCTGTTCTCTTGAGCAAAGAAATGTCGGGTTGGTGTTCTTAGATCAAGAAAAGGCCTTTGATACCATTGATCATTTTTATCTTTTCTCTGTTTTACGGGGGTTTGGTTTTGGGGAAAATTTTATCTCTCATGTGCAGTTACTGTATAACAACACTTTTAGTCTCTTAAAGGTTAACAACATTTTATGTCCCCCTTTTCCCGGTTAATAGAGGCATTCGTCAAGGGTGCCCTCTTTCTGGCCTCCTGTACTCTCTTGCGATTGAGCCTTTACTCGTTCGGTTGCGTGCACGTCTTCTTGGTTTCCTTCCTCAACCAATGGCGAACCCGTTTAAAGTGATTGCTTATGCAGATGATCTTTGTGCAATCGTTCGCTCGATTGAGGACGTCTCAGCCTTGGTCCGTTGCATTCATGAATTTGGTTTGGCAAGTTCCACAAAAGTGAACTGGGGAAAAAGCAGAGCTCTCCATCTTGGTCCACAAAATGGCGCCATTCCTCCGACTCTTCCCGAGAAACTTAAATGGGAAAGGGATGGAATTCTTTACCTAGGCGTCTTTCTTGGAACTGAGAACTTCATTTTAAAAAACTGGGAATCTCTAATAATTAAAACTGAGAGACGTTTACGAAAGTGGAAGGGCTTACTTTGTCAACTCTCCTATCGGGGCCGAACCCTTGTTATCAACAACCTTGCAGCATCAATGCTTTGGCACGTTTTTATAGCACTGCAGCCCCCAGATTTGTTTCTTAAAAAATTACAATCAATTCTTATTGACTTCTTTTGGGGAGGAAAGCATTGGCTCCAACCTGGTGTGTTAAACTTGCCTGTTGCTGAAGGAGGACAGGGGCTGATTGCTATTACCAGCAAGGTGATGGCTTTTCGCCTCCTTTCGCTTCGCAGACTGCTGTACACGGACGTCTCGTGGAAGGCCTTGGCTCACTGCCTGCTTCGGCAGGCGGGGAAACTCGGCTACGATCAGCAACTGTTCCTTATTGACACCAAGAAAGTTGATATAGCATCAGTCCCCCTGTTTTATAGAAGCATGCTGAAGGAGGACAGGGGCTGATTGCTATTACCAGCAAGGTGATGGCTTTTCGCCTCCTTTCGCTTCGCAGACTGCTGTACACGGACGTCTCGTGGAAGGCCTTGGCTCACTGCCTGCTTCGGCAGGCGGGGAAACTCGGCTACGATCAGCAACTGTTCCTTATTGACACCAAGAAAGTTGATATAGCATCAGTCCCCCTGTTTTATAGAAGCATGCTGAAGGCATGGCAGGCAGTCACTGTTCGCCGAAATAACAATGACTACTCCCTGGAAATGTTCTTAAATGAGCCTATCTTTTTAAACCCCATTTTTGAAGGGGTCTGCAGCAATTATATTCTTGTGCAGAAGTTTATTGATGCTGGATGTACGAAGGTAAAAGATCTCAGAACTCCTTCTCCTTATAAGTGGAAGCCAGCTGCTGACGTCGCTGTGACCACTGGAGTGAGGTCCATTCGAATTATTGGGAGAATCTTTTCTGTGATTCTGCGCTTTTTCAAGCAAACTAATCTGAAATGGATTCCACAGGTAGAAGCTAACCTTTCTTTATCCCTACATCCCTTTCCAGAGCTTTTGCTTCATTTTCAAGGTTTCACCTCCTTTAAATTGATGGAAAAATCTTCTGTTTACGCTTTGTGTGTTAAAACTCTTGTTCCCGATAGACCTGCGGAACCACAAGCACATTGGGGGAGAATGCTTCAGACCACTCATTCTACTTCGATCAACTGGCATGTTATGTACAAGGCACCCACTGCTAAGCGCTCCGGAGATTTGCAGTGGCGACTGGCACATTACATTTTACCATCCAATGTTTTATCTCATCGTATATGTCCCGATAACACAGAATTGTGTCCCTTCTGCGGTGCCACAGAAACTATTTTTCACATTTTTATTGATTGCTCAAGGTTGGCACCCCTTTTTACAGTCTTATCACGTGCTATCCGGGGACTCGGCCTAACTTTTACTTGTTGTGGTTTTGTTTACGGTTTTAGCATCTTCCACCAGCGTAAATACGAGTGCCTGTTAGCAAATTATTTGTCCTCTGAAGCGAAGCTTGCTATATTCATGTCAAGGAAACGCAAACTTCAAGATGTTTGTGATTCTGTTTCCGATGTTGTTTATCTCTTTAAAACCTTGGTCACAGCATGAGTGCACCTTGAAATTAATTCCAGTGATTGTACACTGTTCTCACAACAGTGGTGTGTGAACACATCCTTATGTGAACTTGTTGATGGTGTACTTACATTGAAGTTTTAATTTACCTTGTTTCTTTGTTGGGCAATGCTCAGGCATTTGCTTGTACTGGTATAACTTCTCTTGTTGCATCATGATCCCAAACAATCAAGAGGCCAAAAGTGTCTGTGTCTCTCTCTCTCTCTCTCTCTCTCTCTCTCTCTCTCTCTCTCTCTCTCTCTCTCTCTCTCTCTCTCTCTCTCTCTCTCTCTCTCTCTCTCTGTCTCTGTCTCTGTCTCTGTCTCTGTCTCTCTGTCTCTGTCTCTCTGTCTCTCTGTCTCTCTGTCTCTCTGTCTCTCTGTCTCTCTGTCTCTCTGTCTCTCTGTCTCTGTCTCTCTGTCTCTGTCTCTGTCTCTCTGTCTCTGTCTCTGTCTCTCTGTCTCTGTCTCTCTGTCTCTGTCTCTCTGTCTCTGTCTCTCTGTCTCTCTGTCTCTGTCTCTCTGTCTCTCTGTCTCTCTGTCTCTCTCTCTCTCTCTCTCTCTCTCTCTCTCTCTCTCTCTCTCTCTCTCTCTCTCTCTCTCTCTCTCTCTCTCTCTCTCTCTCTGTCTCTGTCTCTCTGTCTCTCTGTCTCTCTGTCTCTCTGTCTCTCTGTCTCTCTGTCTCTCTGTCTCTCTGTCTCTCTGTCTCTCTGTCTCTCTGTCTCTGTCTCTCTGTCTCTGTCTCTCTGTCTCTGTCTCTCTGTCTCTGTCTCTCTGTCTCTCTGTCTCTGTCTCTCTGTCTCTGTCTCTCTGTCTCTCTGTCTCTCTGTCTCTCTCTCTCTCTCTCTCTCTGTCTCTGTCTCTCTCTCTCTCTCTCTCTCTCTCTCTCTCTCTCTCTCTCTCGCCCCCTGCTGGTCGTTGGTGAGTCGTGCATGGGTGTGGCGTCATGGCGGCTCTGTGTGTGCAGCTGTGAGTACTGTGCTGTGTTAGTGTTGTTCCTGTCCCTATTTCGCTTCCCTCTGTGTCCCCGTACGTGTTTGTGGAGTTTTTTCCCTGTTTCCCTTCCTGCTGAGACGAGAGAGGGAAGGAGAGCGCGCACGGTCGGTGCTTTGTGGGTTTTCCTTGAAACCTTCGGGTTTCTGGGCCTACTTTTTCATCTGCCTTGTTTTCATAGGCCTGCCGTTTATCGGTGGTTTAGCTTCTTCCTTATACTCTTCCTTTCCCTTATACTTCATTTGACCCCACTTGCTGGTTGCTTGTGACGGTTTTCCTTTGTTAAACTTAAACTTCTCTTCTTTTGCTTTAAGCTATGGCAAACGGACGTTTGCACAATAGTGTGTACGAGTCACTCACTCGGAAAAATGGAATGACAATTACTCCACCTGATGGAGTTAGTGTTGAGAACGTGGTGATGGCTCTGGGAGAGCTCGTAGGAATCGAGAATGTTCTCGCCGCTTCGAAAATGAGCCAACGTGTCGTGGTTTTCTTGTCGGAGGAGCGACACGTGGCTCAGGCGGTCGAAACCGGTCTATCCTTACCGCCAGACGTCTTCGTCAACGTTAGTTATCTCGATACGATGGCGGTAACATTAACACTGTCCAACATCCCGCCCTTCTTCTCGAGTGAGGAGATTGTTGCTGCATTAAGCGTTTTTGGCACAGTTGTATCACGAGTCTCCATGATTCCACTTCGTCTGCGCTCTGACGCTTCGGTTCGCCACATCATGTCGTTCCGACGTCATTGCTATATCATTCTAAAAAACAACGCTCAATCGCTCAATGCAGTTATGACTTTAAAAAATAAAAACCGCAATTACCAGATTTATATCGCAACGGAGACCACAACTTGTTTTATCTGTGGTGAATCGGGACATTTAAAAAGTGATTGCCCCAAGAATATATTAAGTGGAATATCTAGTGTGGTCGAACCCATTGAGACGAATAGTGGTATATCTAGAGTTGGGCACGTTGGTGACGCTTCAAACTCGAACAATCTGCCTGGGCCGTCGAAAGTGGAGGTAAATCCCCCCTGACAGATGACGAAAGCTTCACCGTTGTTCCTTCAAAAAGGAAACATAAATTGAAGCATTTAAATGATAACAATAGTCAAGATGTGACGGCGAGCTGTGCAAAAAAGATGGCGCCGGCTGCCGAGAATAATGACTCGTGTTTGGAAGCAACAATAGATGCTCTTTTTAAAACGAAAAATCGATTTGATGTAATTGCTCCAGAGGATGATGACTTTTTTGTCGGTGGGGTTAGTGAACATGAGGAGGAGATTGGTTTTGTGCAGCAGGGAGCACACGTGACCACTCCCATAGTCACAGGCACCTTGGATATTAACACCGAATCCACTGTAACCCCCCTCCCTGTAAAGACCAATAGTGAAATGTGTACCGTTTCTAAGTCACCAATAACTCCAAACCTGGTTGAATCAGGGTGTAAAGCTTCAACTAGTGAAACACCAGGTTCATCTCAAGCGGAATATAACGTTCCTTCCATTAGTATTCTTCCTCCTCCCCATTTTCTTCACCCTCCCACTCCTCCTCCTCCTCCCCCTCCCACTTCTAATCTTCTTCCTCTTCCCACCCCTCCACCTCCCCCTATTCCACCTCCTCCCACTCCACCTCCCCCTACTCCACCTCCTCCCACTCCACCTCCCCCTACTCCACCTCCCCCACTCCTCCTCCCCCCACTCCTCCTCCCCCCACTCCTCCTCCCCCACTCCTCCTCCCCCACTCCTCCTCCCCCCACTCCTCCTCCCTCCACTCTTCCTTCCCCGACTCCTCCGACTCCTTCTCCCCCTTTGGAAGCGGAATGTGAGGCTTCCCTTATTAAACCATCAGCTCCATCTTTGGAGCATAACGATAATGTAATGGACACCGATCGGTACTCGGATTATGATTCGGACGGGGACTCATCACTTGCTTCTTGTGGCAGTGCTGAAGCATGGAATGATCCAGTTTCCCAAGATTCGGAGAGTGTTACCAGTGTTCCACCTGCCGATATCATAAAGTTTCTTCATGACACCTTTCGCAAGAAACATGTTAAAATTAAAAACTTTTTCCCTGACTTATCCGGCTTTATAATCTCTGCGAAGCTTTTGCTCCTCAAAGCCGGACAGCTTGGTGTGACGGAATCACAAGTGTATCGACTCCGGAAATGCATCCTCAAAGCAAAGAATGAGCTGCAGACACAGAGAGACTAAGTTTTTGACACACCCTAACTCTATGTTAGCCTATGGCCTTCTCTATAGCGAGTTTAAATATTAATGGGGGACGCTCCTCCATCCGTTAAGCAGAAGTTAAACAGTTTGTTGAGACAAATCACATTGATGTTTTGCTTTTGCAAGAAACAAGATGCAGCTCCTCTTGTGCAAGTGAATGGCAAAGGACAATGAGGGGAAAATGGTTTTTTAGTAGTCTGGAACACCCAAGGGCTGGGGTGGCTGTTTGTATACAACCTTCCTTTTGCAGTCCCAGTGTTGTTTTTAATGAGATTATCAAAGGGTATTTGATTTCACTCACCTTCACGCATAATGGCTTTAAACACACCGTACTGAATGTCTACGCACCGAGCGATAGCACAGAGAGACTCGCC
This sequence comes from Eptatretus burgeri, assembly GCF_056783735.1. Taxonomy (NCBI): domain Eukaryota; kingdom Metazoa; phylum Chordata; class Myxini; order Myxiniformes; family Myxinidae; genus Eptatretus; species Eptatretus burgeri. Next base: position 63,183,552 of record NC_140971.1, read on the forward strand.
TTTTACACACACTTAGAAACGTCTCTTGTACACATTGATTTTGATGGACTTGTCTGCTTGGGTGGAGATTTTAACTGCACGATGGACCCCACCATTGATCGTAATGGAGAGGAGCCGCACCCAGCAAGCGCAGCGCCTTTGTTGAGAGCCTTGTCCAAGTTCTCCCTGGTTGATGTGTGGAGAATCCGCAATCTTTCTCTCCGCCAATACACGTGGAGTCGGTGTTCAAAAGGCCACGTATCACTTGCAAGATTGGACCGTTTCTACATCAACAGTACCTTTTTAAATGTTGTGAGCAATATGGACATTATTCCGAGCGGCTTCTCAGACCATCACATGGTCGCACTTCGGATTCACCAACCAGTTCGGAATCGTGGTGCTGCCTACTGGACCGTCAACGCAAGCCTCTTGGATGACCAACTGTTTGTCGATGCCTTTGGTGTGTTCTGGAGAGCCTTGCTCCAACGTAAAACTTCCTTCCCCTGCCTTGGAAAATGGTGGGACAACGTCAAAGTGCAAATAAGATCCTTTTGCCAACAATATGGAGCCTACCACACCAAATATGACTCTGCCCTTCAATCCTTGCTTGCCAAAGAAATATTATATTTGCAGACCAACCTCTTGGCTTCAAATCATGAAAGAACCAACCTCTTGCTGGCGAAGAAAAAAGCTCTTCTTGCTGGACTTTGTGCAAAGCAAGCCAGAGGAGCGCTGATTCGTCTCCGACTGGAGAATTTGTGCTACCTGGACACCTCCTCTAAGTTCTTTTTTGGACTGGAAGATCAAACAAAGAGAAGTCAGCAGATAACTTCAGTAAGGACAAAGGAAGGAAGGATAACACACAATCAAAAAGATGTCAGAGCCTCACTCAGACACTACTTTACTGAACTTTATCGTGCTCCGAAAATCGACAACAAAATGGTAACAGTGCTGACTTCTTCCTTACCTCCCTTGTCAAAATCTGCAGTTCTACAAATGGACAAGGAAGTAACTTTGGAGGAACTCCAAGCTGCTCTTCAAACTCTACCCTCGGGTAAGGCCTCCGGCCTGGATGGAATTCCTGCGGAATTTTATAAAACCTTTTGGGACCTCCTCGGACCAGAACTACTTGAGGTTATAATCGACGGTCGACGATCAGGCTCACTGCCATTAAGCTGCCGGAGGGCTGTCCTCGCCCTTATCCCCAAAAAAGGAGACCTTCAGCAACCACACAACTGGCGTCCCATCTCATTACTCTGTGCAGACTACAAAATATTTTCCAAGGCCCTTGCCAACCGCCTTAAAGCCATAATCGAGGAGATCGTACACCCAGATCAATC